>NW_015633151.1:969933-1011393 GCF_001515625.1 Sinocyclocheilus rhinocerous
GATATTACACAGCGCCTGAAAATAGTCCCCAGCTAGGTAACTTCCAATAAGCCTATTTTCATGCGCTGCGTAATATCATTGCGCCTGCTGCACCCATGGTACGGCAGCAAAGTTCCTTGATTATTAGAGTATAGTTCCTAGCCATATCGGCTTAGAAAATCGCAACTTTTAGTTTATCAGCTTATATATTTTTTTCCGAGATCCCCACAGCAGGCGGAACTTGTCATAAAGTTAGTGATAACAAGGCCCGCCCATTTGGAGGAAAGATATTCACACATGTTTTCCATGAATGTATGCACACCGGCGACTGTCCGCGGATCCTGACTCCGGGCACTGTTCATAATCCTGCCACGCCACAGAGCGCCTCAGCGCCACTCACATCATTTTCCATTAAATTACATTATATTTGTCCCAAATTATTGTTAATGTACATGATGACTTCATCCTAGGTTGGAAGATTGTGTATTGTGCATTTTTCAGCAAAACGTTTGTCTTTCTGTGGTTGTAATCAATTCCGTGATTCATTGTGCTATAGATCGCAATTTCTCATCCCGTTTGCTGACGCGACGCGTTCAGTGTGTGATACGTGTTGCCTCGGGGCACCACTGTGCTTCTCGTCCGATGTGCGACCGCAACAAAACAGCACAGCGAGAGTGACTGATATTACCAAAATAAAACAGCTAAATTTAAGTCAAATGCAAATCCTCATTACAAATGCATCACACAATATTTGCACTTCAGCGGGCAAAACGTACAGACACTCCCTCCCATCACACAAAACCAACAAATGTAATGTGTTTAAGACAACACATCATGACAGCACTGACACAAAACAAATTAGCGACAGACACTTCATGACAAACAAGCAGTGTTTATATTAAATAATATTATTATTGGTACAGCGGCCTAGTAAATGTCCTCACTTACGTTATTTGCGCTTCCATCGTGACGTGAATAATAGCTAGTTAGTTTATCAGCGTATATATTTTTTTCAGAGAAATCCCCACAGCGGGCGGAACTTAAAGTCATAAAGTTAGTGATAACAAGGCCCGCCCATTTAGAGGAAAGATATGATTGGTCAATTTTTCTGTCATTCGAAATTACTCCCCCATTGATTTACTATTGCTTGGCCCTCTGTAATTTCATAGCTGGACCACGAATCACAGAGCCGCAAACGCTAGGCGGAAACATTCTATGGAGAAAATGGGCGGAGTTCATAAGTCCATTTGCAGATTTGAAGAGGTTGTTTTTTTTTCCACAGAAGTTGTATTTATTTTATTTAGATGATGTTTGTCAAATTATGAATTGCTTAAATAAAATTACTAATAATTCTTTTTTATTAAAAATATTATATTTTAAAACAATTATTTAAAAATTGTAAATATAGTTTTTTTACAATAAGTTAGGCCTAGAGGGCTCTGACAGTTCCCCACTGATATATATATATATATATATTTACATACAGTGGTGGCCAACATTATTAGAACAGGACACTAGTATTTTCACCAGCTAAAAATGGTTTTAAGTCTATCTTTATTTTTTATTAAAGTTATTTCTATCTTTTGCTGTAGTGTGTCAGTCGGAAATATCAGTTTACATTTCCAAACATTCATTTTGCCATTAATTGTAATAATCCATTGAGATTTTGACAGCAGCCAGTGCTCCACACAGAGATCTGATCTGATCATCATCCAGTCTGTCTGGAATGACATGAAGAAACAGAACAAACTGAGACAGACTCAATCCAGAAGAACTGTGGCAACATCTCCAAGATGCTTCAAGAAACCTACCTGTAAAACTATGCGCAAGTGCACCTTGGGCAAAAACTGCTTTAACCACAAAGGATGGTCACACCAAATGTTGATTTTATTTAGTTATAGAAGAAAGTTAGGAAATAGTTAAGAAAATTTATTTATATATTATTTTTGACAGCATCCTCATTTTACAGCATTTTTACACAAGTGCCTAAAACTTTTAACAGTACTGTAGCTTTACAGGTGGGTTTCTTGAAGCATCTAGGAAATCTGGGGCCTCATGTATAAACGTTGCGTATGCACAAAATGGGCCTAGAAATGTGTGTCGCAATTTTCCACGCACATATTGGGATTTATAAAAAAGAAACTAGATATTTATATTATTACACATATTTATAGTAATTACACATATTGAGCGAAATAACGAAGCAAACAGAATGATTTTAAAGTCTGTTTTACATTTGACATACACATTTAGATTAAATATGACACTGAATAGTGAAGTTAAGCACTGAAATTTCATGAAATCATTATCCAGAAATTACAACATTTTTATATGAATTTAAACATAAATATTTGTAGTGGATGTGCTGCTTTCGAACAATTTTCCTGTGGTATGCTGTGTTTTAATGTTTTAATCACAGCAAGGATTGCTTGGCGCTTGACAATTCCGCTTTAAATTGTGTTCTAAATAGCAAAACTCATGTTCTGAGAAAATATTTTTGCACGAGTGATGATTATTGATTTGAACTTGACTTCGTCTGACGGCTTTGGAACATAGACGGTAATGACAGACATAAGGATGCGCTTGTTGATCAAACAGTCCATTGGCTGGTTTGAACAGGTCCGATGACAGTAGAACCTCTGTTCACAGTTGTCGCGCACAGACAGTAGCCTAATGATAACCCCTTTCATGCTCTTCCCATTATTGTGACAAACACCAAAGGATTTTAAAGATAGAATTTGAAGGAAACAAATATATGCTCGTTTTATTTTCACAATGTTTTGTTATTGGCTCGGTGAGTCAGACAGTTATTTACACTGCAAAAAAATAAGGCCTATCTGTTTCCATTAAAAACTATTCTAAAATATATGTTTACCTTATAGGCAAAATTGCATACATTTGATTTGTTTAAAACAATTTAAAATACTATTTGGCCAGTGGAAAAGAATGAGAACAACTCTGAAAACTTTCTCTGAAATTTATTTTCAAGGACACTGAATAGCAATGTGATGTCTCAAAAAAGCATTTTTAGGCCTGGTTTCATAGACAGGTCTTAGCCTAAGCCAGAATTAGGCCATAGTTCAGTTAGGACTTTTAAGTAATTTTTATAAACATGCCTTAGAAAAAAGCATTACTGGTGTGCATCTTAAGACAAAACAAAGGCACTGACATGTTTTAAGATCAGTCAGTGCAAGTTTCTTTCAGTTGAAACAGCTCAGATATACATTTTAGTCTAGGACTAGGCTTAATCCTTGTCTGTGAAACCGGGGGATAGTCCGTATCTCCTATTTTCCTAACGTATTGTACCCTTAACTGCTTTAAACATGGTGTCACATGGATGGAATATGCATATGATATGCAGATGACGTTATGCATAGTAAAACTAGGCGTTGTAAGCTCCATATATTTCGGGGAGGAGATGGGGTGGAGATTCGTGTGTGTGTGTGTGTATATATATATATATATATATACAGTATGTATATAAATTGTGTGATGCAGGCCAGCTGTCTTTGATATTACCTAATTATTTTTAAATATATGATGGTGTTAACAAGCAGGGATAAACCTATGAAATAGTTTAAAAGAGGCATATTTTAAAATTAACATCTGTCAGGACAGCAATAATGTTTCTTTATACAATATATTTGTATTTCTGTAAAGTGTAATTTTTGCAGAATATTGAGTAATTTTAGCAGTAGTGAGCGATATCTTAAGCAACATATCGCAGATATATTTCAATAAAATAAGAATAAAATGAAATGGAAAAGTACCTTTGTGTTTCAAAGTGGAAATGCTGCTATTTTAAAAAGTAATGGCAGGCAAATTTGTGGGAAATATTTTGTCCCATGCCCCATAAATCACAGCCCAACCTGTTCAAATATTTGTGTCACCTGAACTTGATGGTTGAAAGGGTAACACTTACTCAATTAGCAGTTCACGAAAGATCTTTTTTCTTTCTCCTTTGTTTCTTGTAGGTAAATCTGACAGAGTTAAAGACGTTCCCGAATCCCCCCGAGGCTGTGATTAACGTCACCGCGGCTGTGATGGTGCTGCTGGCTCCATGTGGGCGAATTCCAAGAGACCGCGGGTGGAAGGCCGCCAGAGTCTTCATGGGAAAGGTAAAGGCATTGCTATGACAACAACACGCCTCATTCTAGTGTAATCCACAAGCAGCCCTTGAACCGCAGACCCCACTAACCCGGTGTAGTGTCATGAATACACTACATTATGAAAGCACTTGTGTGGAAGAGAATATTAAATACATGTCACATGAGATAGACATGGAAATATTAGGGAAAGGCTGATTTATGAGGTCAGCATGAAGGGGAGGAGATGGCTTTTGAAAGTTTGTTGTATGATATATCGGATGGATAAAGAATTGAGATGCAAATATAGAGGTTGCAAGTTGAGTCCTAAAGTAGTGATGACCCAGGAACGCAAAAGGTCATAATTGTGCTTTATTACTTCGTGGGTTGTTCCAGGTCCAGCATTTGTACATTTACTGTACTTTAAGCTGCTATGAATAAAATGTGTGCAATTTCGTATGTACTTAACATTTTGCGTGTACATAATAAAGCATCATAGCTAATAATGTCTAATAATAAGCTAATAATATTAGTTTCCTCTAAATTGTTATTTTTTCTCTAAACTAGTTTTGCATTTTTGTTCCTAAATGCACTGAAATATCTACTCTACAGTTCAAAATATTGGGGTCAGGAAGATTTTTTTATTTTTTTATTAATACATTTATTCAGCAAGGACACATTGAATGGATCAAAATTGACAGTAAATACGTTTATAATGTTAAAAATATTTATATTGTAAAATAAATGCTGTTCTTTGAAACTTTATATATTCATAAAAGAATACTTAACAAATATATATTAAAAAAAATAATTTAATCACCAAGGCTGCATTAATTTGCTCCAAAATACTGCAAAAACAGTTATATTAAACAGCAAAAGTAATAAGATATTAAGCCTTTGTAGCATTATAAATGTCTTTATTGTCACTTTTGATAAATTGAATGTGTCCTTGCTGAATACAATTATTAATTGCTGTAACTTCTTTCCAAAAAATAAAATAATTTTTCAGATAAATGCTTTTTTTTTACTTTATATTCATCAAAGAATCCTAGAAAAAAAATGCTGTTTTCAACATTGATATTAATGACAGTATGTTTCCTGAGCATCAAATTTACATATTAGAATGATTTCTGAAGAATCATGTGACACTGAAGACTGGCGTAATGAACTGCTGATAAAAGGAATAAATGTTAAAATATATTAAAATTAAAAATGGCGTTTAAAACTATTAATATATTATTAATATTAATAATGATTAATAATATTTCACAATATATAGTTATATAATATTGTTCACAGTATTATTTACTGTATTTTTGATCAATTAAATGCAGCCTTGGCGAGCATAAGAGATTTCTTTCAAAACCATTAAAGAAACCTTACCGACCCCAAACTTTTGAATGGCAGTGTATTTTATGCTTCTACAATATTTTGTACATTTTCAATAAAGGCAAACATCATAGGCTTATGTACATATGATATAATAACACTGTTGTTCTTTAGGTGGATGACTTTCTGCAGGCCCTGCTTACTTATGATAAAGAGCACATCCCTGAGTCCAGTCTGAGTGTGCTGAAGCAGGAATACCTGAGAAACCCAGAGTTCCATCCCGATCACGTCCGGACCAAGTCCTACGCAGCTGCTGGCCTCTGTGCGTGGGCCATCAACATAGTGCGCTACTATGAGGTGAGGGAGAATGTGACGAATGAGACAAAAAACACATAAAAGTATTTGAAATATTAATATAATATAATGCATATATATGCGTATATAATACGGTTTGAGGTATTCAGTTCAATTAATAATATATTCTTAAAGCAATAAGCCCCAAGAAGCCGTGGTTACAGTGAATTTGTAACAGCTAAGGGGCGTTGTTAGGCACGACGTGAAGCAGAGTGCCTAAAACCCCCTTAGCTGTTATAAATTTACTGTAAACCACAGCTTCACGGGGCTTATTGCTTTTATAAAACGGTTATTCCATATATGTAGTAAGGTTTCACAGAATAAAACAGAGCAAATAAAGTGTAATGATATAAATAAAAATAAAAACAATATTCTTCCACCAAACAATGTAGTTCCTCAAACAGTTGTGGTTCCAACAAAGTGGTTGCCGAGCAACACACAGAAGTAAACAAAGGTGCATGTTTGTAGTGTAATTTACAACAGCTTCGAACGCGGCTCAACCAATCGGAATCAAGGACCAGAACTTTCCGTTTTATAAATACATTTTTATAACATTTTAAAATTGGTTAATAAGAAAAATCTAACTTTCTAATAAAGAATTATAAAAATAATCAAAAAATATCTTTGGGACATATTTTGAAAATGTTAACCACTACCTTTCTTTAAGTGGTTTTCAGCTTTAAAATGACAAACAATCATTTAATTCAAGAATTTATTTTCATTTATTTATTTTACTTAGATTTTTGTTTATATCTGAAATTTGAATGGAATTTAAATTGTATTTAAATTTTTATTTACATTTATTTTATTAACGCCAATTAAACTTTAATAACATTAATAAATAAAAAAGCTAAATATTACTTCTAACTTAAAAAAATGCATGTGAAATGTTTTGAAAATATTAAGCTGTAACTTTCTTTAAGTCAAAGAGGTTTGTAGCTTTAAAATCAAAACAATCATTTATTTCAAAAATTAATCTTTTTGTTTTATGTGTAAAGAAAGAGAATGTTTGTTTTGTTTTTCAGGTTTATTGTGAGGTTGCACCAAAGCGTCTGGCTCTGGCACAAGCCAATACTGAACTGGAAACTGCTACTGCAAAACTACTCAGTGTTAGAAAGAAACTGGAAGTAAGTGAAACATTTTTATACAGCACGATTAAAAAAAATGTCCATCTGTTCACCATAACCATTCAATAATATTCCATATTACGATATAAAGTAGTACTATCTCATAGTGGCTTTGTACTGACAGGATCTGGACAGGCACCTGCAAAGCCTAACAGCTCAGTTTGAGAGGGCGGCGGCTGAGAAACTGCACTGCCAGGAGGAAGTGACACGCACCAGCCAGACCATTGAGCTGGCCAATCGGCTGGTGGGAGGCCTGCAGGTACTGGGCGGCTGTGAGAGGAGAGGGTCTGGGTTTAGGGAAGCGCACTAACAGACCTAATCTCAACATGAGTTTGGCTTGATTTGAAGGGGAGGTGGCCATGGCTTAAATGTTTGGCCAGACGCTCAGATTGAGTGCTCGGAAGGAAGGGGCGCACCACGGCAAATGCACCATTGATCTGGGCAAGGGGCTAGATGGCTGTAGGCCAGTTCGGGACAGCGAAACAAGAAGGGCATATATTCATCTGCTATCTGTTTTCCTGAATGAGGCGATCAGGGTAATTGGTTTATGAGGGATGAGCTGGATTTGTGTGCACATGCCCAACTTGAAAAAATAAACTTTAAGTAGTTTTCCCTTTTTCATTGGTCATTTATATCCCGGTGAGATTATCTAAAATCTTTACCGCCGTTAATGCAAAAAATAATAATAGCGTAATGTTTCTTTTAGCGCTTTTATTTAAAATGTTCGACTTTCTTATTCAGAGAAATGAATAGGGCTACAATGGGACAGCTTGGCTTTTAAAAATATCAAGACAAATGATTTGTCTTTATGCCATTGACCTGGAAGCAATAGTGTTTAGACTAATAAATCAGGCCGTCTATATGTAATCATTAACTTACCTCAAAGCCTTAACAGCTGTTGGAAATTAAAAACGCTTCACCCAGGACTGAGTGATATTCCAAGCAATCCATAATGCATTAGGCTAAAATTATAGTGATTTTTAACTGTCTGAGAATTTATTATGCGACATGTTCTAGAAGCTCGGCCCCTGCAAAGGCAATGTCAGACAAGATTTATCGTTGCGGGAGCATCTCTGCGATATTATCGAAGTCTTAAATGAGTGCTAAATTGATGCTGAGTGAAAATGTAACTAAACTTTCAAAGCCAGTTTAGGTGAATTGTGACTGTATACATTATCGCTCATGTTCTGTCTGTGTTTATGATCAATTGGGAGGAGAGAGACAGCGGATGGGTTTAGAGTGAGGTTTATATCTGGGTCTGAAGGCATAACTTTAAGTGTTTCTTCTCTTTCTGTCTCAGTCGTTTTGTCTGAATATTACTGTGTCGTATTTGCATATAAATGTACACTACCGTTTAATACTTAGGGTTGATAAGTTTTTTAATGTTTTTGAAGTCTCTAATGCTCACCAAGGCTGCATTTATTTGATCACAAATACAGTAAAAACACAAATATTGTGAAATATTATTACAGTTTAAAATAACTGTTTTCTATTTTAAAATATAGTTTATTCCTGATAGAAAAAGTTGAATTTCAAGCAGCCATTACTCCAGTCTTCAGTGTCATGTGATCTTTGAAAAATCTGATTTGGTACTCAAACATTTTTTACTATTATTAATACACAAAATACTCAACTGTGTTGCCTAATATATTTGTAGAAACTGTGATATTCTTCATATTTCTTTTATGAATAGAAAGTTCTTTAAAGGGGTCATCGGATGCAAAATTCACTTTTACATGTTGTTTGAACTGATGTCTTGGCAGTGTGTGTACACAACCACCCTATAATGATAAAAATCCACCTAGTGTTTTTTTTTTAAATCTCGATAAATTCAAACCCCTTTCTAAAATCATTCCTGGCTGTGTGATGTCACACTGGCAGGCCCCTCCCACGATAGTTGATTGACACTGGCGTTTCAGCAAAGACCCGCCCTGAGTGAGCTGTGAACAGTCCGCCATTGTTTAGATGCCAGAGCAGGTGTAGACATGAATGCCTTGTAAGCGATTGAGGTGTTTTGTTGTTGGATGTAATAATGAACATAGCAGTCGTCATTTACTCCCGACATCTGAGCCGCTGAAGACGCAGTGAATTACTTATGTTTTTGAAGGAAATGCACCCCCCGATCGACCTAAATGTGTCTATGTTCGTGCGAATCATTCGTGATCCAGCTTCACCTACAGAAGAAGTGAGTATAAGGTTTTTTAAAGGGGTCATATGATGTTGCTAAAAAGAACATTATTTTGTGTATTTGGTGTAATGAAATGTGTTTATGCGGTTTAAGGTAAAAAAAAAACATTATTTTCCACATACTGTACATTATTGTTTCTCCTCTATGCCCCACCTTTCTGAAGCTATAAAATACATAATATATAATTGATATAAAATAAAATTACTGTGTAAGAGTAATGAAAATTGATAAAGTAAAACATCTGATTGTTATAAAAATATTAAATGAAAAAGAAAATGTTTTTGTACACAAAAGCCACACTTACAACATCTGAATTTCATTGCATTAGATACTGTACAAAATACCAAACCAAGTGACTTCTGCAAACAAATGGCTTAAGCTTTTCTAAACGTCAACGGCATTCATAGATATCATAGATCTTTAAGTGTGTGATCATTTTTGGAGCCATAGTCACCTGGGCAGGTTTAAAGGGGTCATATGATGCTATTTTAAAGATCATTATTTTGTGTATTTGGTGTAACAGAATATGTTGACATGCTTTAATGTTCAAAAAACACATAATTTTTCAAATACTGTACATTATTGTAGGTCCTCTATGCCCCGCCTCTCTCAAACTTGAGACTTTAGTCTTTGCAACTTTACAGATCTTCTTTATGCACCAAGAGCTTGTAACACTCCAAAGAGAAAGGAAAACTTGAAATCGCATCATATGACCCCTTTTAGTTAGATTCACCCAGACATTTTCTCACTGTAGGCAGAAAACGTGCGTTGGTCGGAGGGACAGCTGGAGCTGGAGTCTCAGCTGAAGACTGTGTGTGGTGATGTGCTTGTGGCTGCTGCTTTAGTCTCTTACGCTGGATACTTCACACAGCCGTATCGTCACCAACTCCTTCACGACATACTCATTCCTTTCCTCCGAGAACTCCAAGTATGATTCCTGCTCAGCCTGTCCATTATTTGATTTATATAGTGTTTTGCATTTATGTAATTCTTAGCCACATGAATATTTTATTTAATACAAATTTGATGTTAAATTTCATGTTACGGCTTTTGCCAACTCTTGTTTCAGTTGTCAAGGTTAAGAGTGTTTTGGATCATTGTTTCTTCCTGAGCTGTCTACTGTAAAATCCTGTTACTGTACTACTGTGTCTGCACTCCAGTGGAGCGTTGAATTGAATAGCATCACTGCCTGTCTTCCTCTCCTCACACCTCGCGATCCAGACCCCTATCCCGCTGACAGACGGTCTGGACCCTGTACTTACGCTGACTGACCAGGCCACCGTGGCAGGCTGGCAGAACCAGGGCCTGCCAGCTGATCGGCTGTCCGTTGAAAATGCAGCCATCCTGATGGCCAGCCAGCGCTGGCCTCTGATCGTGGATCCTCAGCAGCAGGCCACCAAGTGGATCCGAAATCTGTACGGGCCCAACCTGAGGGTGCTGCAGTATGGCCAGAAAGGGTGAAGTGATTTTAGTTGGGACAAAGATTATTTATATGAAATAATATAAAGAAGGCAATGAGGCTGACTTGTCTTGTCCTGGACTGTTAATGTTATCATACAGGTATCTGGATGTTATTGAGCAGGCTTTGGCTGCTGGTGAGGTGGTCCTGATTGAAAACATGAAGGAGAGAGTGGACCCTCTTCTGGAGCCACTGCTAGGAAGGCAAACCTTAAAGAAAGGAAGGCAGGTTTAACCATCTCCGTGATTTTTACTTATTTTATACCACTGATTCTCTCATTGAGTGTATTGCAGTAAAAATTGCTCAGAAAAATGCAGCATATTTTAGCATACAATCTTTACTGAGCTCTTAAGAGCCCCATTTTTTGCTCAGTTTTCAGTATGAGAACTAGAATGGAAGATGAATTAGGGTTGTGTGATTTGAATAGAGGTGAAGGCAGCGGTATTGATTCTGCACTCACAGAAGCTGATATAATTTTTTTTAATCAGTTAGATTATTTAATCTCAGTTTTTCTTTTTTCTTTTTTTACAGTACAGACAATAATATGGGGTCTTTGTTCTGTTTTTTTGTAGGTTTTTGTTTCTGAATCTGAATGAAAACTAACTAGAAAACTAAATTATATCTATATAATATAATTATTTGGTTTCTGTTTTCTTGTTTTGTACTACAAAAGTGGAAAAAAAACTATGCCAACACTGTTACCAAAAACCTATTATTTTTAATAAACTTTGATTAAAAATATTTTATTTACGCTCCGTTTTCTCTCAATCTGAACAAAGTTGAGCTAAACCAGTTTGTCACTAGAGAGATCGTAGTCTAAAATATTTATAAATCAGTAATGTCTCAATTTTACTGAATGAGTAAACATTTTCAGATTTCTCAATGAATGTCTATGCATTTGGGTTGCTTGATAAAGTGTACATGAATAGTAGAAGCTATTGTTAACTTCACATTTATATTCTTCAACAGAATAATTAAAATAATCAGTGTTTATCAGGTATTTCTAGGATGTGTGAATAGATGCAACACCTCATCTGTTATTCTTGTTTTTCCAGCGTGCGGAGTTATTAATTTCTCAGCTCTTATTTATCTCCTTCTAGTCTTTTGTCCTTGTAGCATTGTACCATGGGGACACCTACATTCCCCTTCTTTTGACCCATAACTGTGGCCCGATGTTTAATTTGATTACAAGTTTATTCCAGCGCCTGACCCACGCACCGGTCCGTTCCTGTGATTAATCCGGCCCGGCCACGGCAGCCATGATGGATCTGGTGCGGTTTCTCGGCTGAAGTTCATTAATAATTGGAATGTTGCAGAGTGTGAAGTAATGAATACTAATTATTCCTTTCATGTCTGACGGAGGAGCATGAGCCAATCCATCAGCTGGGACTTTAATTTGGTGAAGTAATGGTTCTATCAATAGTACATTAATTCCATCTTTTGAAGAAATAGAGCCGGAGCGGACCTGGGCCTTGGCGAAACCTTTGGCATGAGAGTTGTTGCCGCTGGCTGACAGGCACAGGGTAATTAGGGAAAAATTAAAAGCCGCCACTTTGGCCAGCCAGCCTTGATTTAATTGAAATGCAGATTGGGATAAATATTGGCTGCTGGGAATATCATCTTCCAGTTTTATTTAATGCCTTTGCCTGTGGTGGCTATTGGGAGCATTAGTCATGCTTTTCTGTTTGCTTCAATTAGATATGTTGGTGAAACTGGTGTCTAGTACGGGTGGAATGCTCTTTCCGGCTCTTTGCGTAGATGGCAAGCTTTTTTCACAGAGCGCTGTTTAGTATCATTTAGTGTAGTCACATTCTGAATTCATAACACAGTGTGGTGTTTCTACAGGTACATCAGACTGGGTGATAAGGAGTGTGAGTATAACAGCGGTTTCCATCTCTTGCTACACACTAAGCAAGCCAACCCTCACTTCCCCCCGGAGCTGCAGGCCCAGACCACACTTATAAACTTCACAGTGACCCGCGCTGGCCTGGAGGAGCAGCTACTAGGCGAGGTGGTCACGCATGAAAGGCCTGAGCTGGAGACGATGAAGGTCAGTTACAGACGTTTCTCATAATGATCTCATATTATATAAAGAGCTAAATAAATTAGATTTGCATTTCCCAAAGGCAATAAAAACATTTTTAAGTCCTACCTCTCTATCGCAAGCAGTTTGTTGTGATGGGTGGTTGCAGGTCTGAGGTCGGTGTGGTGCACTCTAGTGTTCCCCAGGGATCAGTTTTGGGCCCTTTACTTTTTAGTGTTTACATTTTTCCATTTGGCCAACTTTTAAGAACACTTGGTCTTAACTTTCACTTTTATGCCGATGACATTCAGATCTACATACATTCAAAACCTGATGTCAATATGCCTGTGTCTTTTCTTTCTCAATGTTTTACTGAGATTAAAAAATGGATGTCTGAAACTTTCTCTGTCTAAACAGTGACAAGACTGAAGTGATGCTTATTGGTTCACCTCAACAGTTGCACAAAGCAGAGTCCGTAACCTTAAGTGTGGATGGCTCTGCTTTACAGTTTCAAACTAAACAAAAAAATCTGGGGGTGATATTTGACGCCAATTTGATCCGCATGTTCGTAATACAGTCAAAGCATCTTTTTTTCATCTCAGAAACATTGCCAAATTACGTCCCATGTTGACTTTTTCTGTGGCTGAAAAATTAATCAACACTTTTGTTTTTTCACGTATTGATTATTGTAATGCTTTGCTGGCTGCAGTTTCAAAAGCTACCCTAAGTGAATTACAGTTGGAACTTGGTACAAAATTCAGCTGCTAGAATTCTGACTAGGACCAGTGCAAGGGAGCACATCACACTTATCTTGGAAAAAATGTCACTGGCTTCCTGTTAGTTTTCGTATTGATTTTAAAATTATCATGCTCACTTATAAGGCCTTGAATAATTTGGCTTCTCAATATTTGTGGGAGCTTTTAACCCCCTACACCCCTACACGTGTTCTATGCTCTTCTGAAGCTGGTCTTTTAACTGTTCAAACAACTCGGCTAAAAACTATGGGTGGTCGGGCTTTCTCTTCTTTGGCTCCTAAATTGTGGAATGAATTCCCTGCTGAGATTAGGAATGCAGAATCCCTTAGTGTTTTTAAATCGTCCCTTAAAACTTACTTTTTTAGGGTAGCTTTTATGTGATTTATGTGATTACTTTGTTTTTTATTATATTGGCTTTGTATTGTTTGGTTGGTTCTTTACTGCCTGTACTGTTTTAAAGGCGCTATATAAAATAAAGTTTATTAGAATAGTGCGAACGTTTTTGGTCATGGTTACAACTTTGCAAGGAAGAAAAGACCAGAAAGAAAAGACGGGAGATTCATAAACGGGAGATTTTCAAACTTGAATCTTAACTTTTTATTTTAAACTTTTCTGAAAAAATAAAAATGTAAATAAATAAATAAAAGCATGCAATGCAATATTTGTGAATGTCCCCATTTTTTATTAATTTTATTACGCTGTTTTATGTATTTGTCCTATTTAATACTAAATTCAATCTCAAAAATGTAATTTAATAAGACAACTGTCCTTACAATGTCTATTTTTGATTGCTTCAGTTGGAATTAAGCACCCAGCAGAACTTGTGTCAGATTGAGCTGAAGAGACTAGAGGATGAGCTGCTGAGCAAACTGTCAGCAGCAGAGGGAAATTTCCTGCGAGATACAGCCTTAGTGGAACAGCTAGAATATACTAAGAATACAGCCAGACACATCCATAACAAGGTATGGTCCAAACTGTCCATTTACCTAATGTTGTTGTTGCTTGCTCAGATCTTTTTTTTGCATTGTTTGTGCAAGATGGACTCAAAACCAATGTGTGTTTGTTAAAAAAAAACTAATATGGAAATACAATAAACTGGAAAATGTAATTACAACACTGAAATAAGAAAAGAAAATCAGCGTTCATTCCAATAGCATGCTATAGTAAAGTGTATAATCATGATTCTTCTAAGAATTAGTATCTGATTGTATATCTCAACAATTGTGATGTTTACGCAGGCTGTTGCAGCTCGAGAGAATGAGATAAAGACCAATGATGCGCGAGATCTTTACCGGCCAGCGGCTGAGAGAGCTGCCCTACTATACTTCACTATTAAAGAGCTCCACAACATTAACCCCATGTACCAATACTCCCTCAAGGTAACACACTATACTGGAAAAAGTGAAAATGTGTAGTTGTTGCCCTGAGTATTTACTACACAGTATCTACATTACCATTCAAAAGTTTGGCGTTGGTAAGATTTTTTTTTTTTTTATTGTTTTGAGTCTCTTATACTCACCATAGCTGCATTTAATTGATCAAAAAACATAGAAAAACTGTAATATTGTGAAATATTATTGCAATGTAAAATATTGTTTTCTAAATATATTTTAAAATGTCATTTATTTCAGTGACAAAGCTGAAATTTCAACAGCCATTACTCTAGTCTTCAGTATCACATGATCCTTCAGAAATCATTCTAATATGCTGATTTGGAAATGTTTATTCTCATTATCAATGTAATTTTCCAGATTTTTGATGCATAGAAAAGTTCAAAAGAACAGCATTTATTTTAAATATAAGTTGGTTTGTAACCATTTCAAACCATCTTTACTGTTACTTTTGATCAATTAATGCATCCTTGTTGAAAACAAAAATTACTGACCTTAAACTTTTGAACTTTTGACTTGTTTATTTAAAAAATTATATTTTTGCTGTAACAATATTAGAGCCCGACCGATATATCGTTTTGCCGATATTATCGGCCGATATGAGCCTGTCGCCGATATATCGGTATCGGACGAATACGCCGCCGATATGAACATTTTTTTTACAGAACATATAACACAGATAAAATGCTTGAAATGGTGTAATTACTTAGTTTGTCCAGCAGATAGCACGCTCTATTGTTTGCTACTGGCGACCTGGATGAAACGCTTTAAAGCTTAAATCTATGGAAAACCATTGAAACTTTGAACGGCCATATCTCCGTAACGGCGCAGCGATAACGCAGATAAAATGCTTGAAATGGTGTAATTACTTAGTTTGTCCAGCAGACCGCGCTCCATTGTTTGCTACTGGAGACCTGGATGAAACACTTTAAAGCTTAATCCGCACCAAATTCGCGGGATCCCTTCAGCTCGAGGAACCCTCTCGAATTCGAATCGATTGTACGTCTAGAGGCCAGCTTTCGAATGAGACCACTGCCGCGTTGATAGCCCCCGGGTTCCAGGAGTTACGGATGGTTAAATTCGCAGTCCGGCGCCGACCGATCAAGCGATCCCGGGGGGCTACCGACGCGTGGAGGGTGGCGTTCGATAGGGCTCCTCGAGCTGAAGGGATCCCCCGAATTTGGTGGAGATACGCCAGCGCTTTCACGAGATAGTGACACCAGTCAACACTTTCACTTCAGTAAGGAGGTCTCTTGTTCAGGCAGCAGCATTCAAGCGTGGTCTTATTCGACCGTAAGTGCCCTGCGAAGTGGACTTCACATGAAATTCCGCCATGATTCCAGTTCCAAGGGAACGTTTGAATTGAATTAAAGTTGAATAAACTTCAACTTTACTGTTCAGTGCACTGTCAGACTCATTTTTGATAATAAAGTTGATTGTTAAATTGTTAAATGCCCTGTCTCCATTACGTATCTCTGTCACGTCATTATAAGTGTTTTATCACCACATTTGAGTGATCATTGCAAAAAATGTGTTTATGTATATACTGTATATTCTGTTTATGTATATACTGTATTCTACTGTATATATAGTACCAGTCAAATGTTTGGACACACGAATGGGAAAGTGTCCAAACTTTTGACTGGTACTGTACTATAATATACACAAAGAATATTGGCCGATATATCGATGTTTTTTACTCCCTAATATCGGTATCGGTATCGGCCCCAAAAAACCCATATCGGTCGGGCTCTAAACAATATATTTTGATTCAATCATATTAAACTATATTTTGGCCTAAATAAAACATGTTAATTTACTTTAAAAACCATAAAATCAAGTTGTGCTTGATTGTACATGTACAAGTACTCTTTCATTATTTAAAAAACAAAAAAAAACAAAACAGCGACATCATAATCCCAGTAATATAAATATAATATCATATCACCATTGGAAGGAATTCCAGTATACTATTGGGCACAATCCATTAGCATTGCCATTCATCTCAATGACAGTTGCAGAAATGCTGTATCTTTGCTTTTCCAAATAATGCTATTATTTCAGCTCAACTGAACTTTATTTTACATTTAAGGCCTTCAACAAAGTGTTCCTCAAAGCCATTGCGAGAGCTCCTGGTGATGAAGACGTATCAGTGCGTGTTTTATCTCTCACTGAGGCCATCACCCACTCGGCCCTTCAGTACACCTGCCAGGGGCTCTTCCAGAGGGACCGACTCACCTTCCTCACCCACACCGCCCTCCAGGTGAGTGGGACGGGACACCGGCAGAATAGAAACACCTCCCATCCACCCACCACCACCTCCTCTCTTCCTCCTCCTGCACTTTGTCATTCACATCAATCACTCCACTTTTCTGCCCTTACATTAAGTTCCATTAGGCCCTGTCAGTGGAGTCGGGTCCGCTCCTATTGATTAACTCTCACAGCCCGGGCACCCCTCTCCCTCAACCGGTCAGCTCTGACAGGAGGGTGGGCCGCAGTGGCAGAATGCAAATACCTGTCAGGACAGCACCTGTTTTCCCTGCTGCTGTCTGTCTCCACTGCCTGTCCTTCACACGTCCACATCAAACGGAGTAAAGCTGTTCTGAGATCCGCTTGTCCTTCTCTGATGGATGGAGACATCTGTATTCAACAGACCTGAGCTCTAATGTCCTCATTACTTTGCGCCTCTGGTGTTTTATTTAGATTCTTCTGACAAGGGGCTTCATTGAGGCTCAGGACCTGGAACTTCTGCTGCGATTTCCGGTAGAGGTTTGTCAGAGCAGTCCCGTCTGCTTCCTGTCTCCACAGGCCTGGGGTGCCATTAGGGTAAGAACTGCCTGTGCCTGGAAATCACTCTCTTTCATGTGTAAAGATGTCATTAAGCATTGCCATTTAGAAAATGATTAGTCTGAAGCACCTTTTCAACCTCTAAATAAGTCAACCCATCTAGCCCAGGGGTGTTTGAAATGTGAAGGACCCCCAAATATATGTGACCCCTTTCCTAAAATATAAAGGCGGCTACATTTATACTCTGATATTATAAAGACAGTGTGTTCTGTCCTAAATTGAAATGCCTTTTATTTGGTCATTGCTCTAGATTATTAAAATATTATATGGAAAATACTTGTTTTCTTATTTTGTATTAAGAATATATTGTCATTTTAACCACTATCAATTGTATAGTATAAATGTAATAATATAAAATTAAACATAAATATAATATAAACTAGTGCTGGGCAACGATTGATCATTCGTTATAAACAAACTATATAAAATTGTATTTTAGTTTTTTACAATAAATAATTTTAGACAGTCTTAAGAAAGCAGATTAAAACAGTAATAATTTGTTGTAAATTAAATCAAGTTCTGTGAATGTAATACAATTATTTTTATCATTTATTTATTCATTTACATTATTTATTTCATCTAAATAATATATTGTTAAAATATGTTGCATATATAAAATTAGTATTATATAATATGTATGAATATGCAACATTTTAAATTGATTTTAAAATTGATTCTAATCATTTTAACAGATTAACTTTTACATCCCTAAAAACAATTGTTTTTTTTTTGGCCTTGCAATTCTATTGGGGTCTCTGGAAACTACATTTGAGTTTAAAATCTAGATCTAGATCTACTCAAAAAGTAAGTTATTTTTTAATCTAAAAGTAGCATATGGGTTTGAAAATAAGGATAAGTAAATAATAATTTAGAATTTAAATAAGATTTCACAAGATTGTGAATATTCATAGAAAATATTTGGAGGATATAAGAATTTAAGAGGATTTTAATAAATCTTTAAAGACTCATCTTTTTAAAACTGCTTACTGTAATTATGTTTTATATTGTTTATTTTTTGTGTTGCTTATTGTTGTATACTATTATGCTTGTTGTTGTAGCACTTTGGGTTAAGAAAAGTGCATGATAGATAAAATGCATTATTATTATTATTATATATGCTATTAATATCATTATTATTAAATATAATAGTTAAGTGTTTTATAAAAATATTTTTGAAGATTGATCCTTTTTTTCACCTAAGTACCAAACCTAAAACCTAATTTCATTGCAGAGCTTGTCCATGCTGGATGCATTCACGGGTCTGGACAGGGATGTGGAAGGTTCTGGCAAACGCTGGAGGAAGCTGGTGGAGTCAGAGTGTCCAGAAAGAGAACGTCTCCCTCAGGACTGGAAGAATAAGAGTCCCCTCCAGAGACTCATCATTCTCAGAGCCTTTCGGCCTGACAGGATGACCTACGCTCTCCGGTAATGAGCATTCTTCAGAGAACCATCAGAGAACAACCGATATCTGTCTAAAATTTTACTTTAAAATCAGCTGGAGGTGGCTGGGTTTGAAACACCAATGTTTTTTTACCAATTGTCTTTTTACACCAGAAATTTTATTGAGGACAGTTTGGGCTCCAAGTATGTAGATGTCAGTCGAATGGAGCTTGAAAAGTGTTTTGAGGAGTGCAATCCCTCTACACCGGTGTTCTTCATCCTTTCTCCTGGAGTCAACCCCATCAAGGATGTAGAAACACTTGGTAAACACAGAATCTCTTTACACTTAGCCTAACTTGTAACATAATCAGAGTATTAAACTTATATCTATTAACTAGGGCTGAAGCTTGGATTTACCACAGACCAGGGGAACCTCCATAATGTATCCTTGGGTCAAGGACAAGAGATTGTGGCTGAGAGAGCATTGGAGACCGCAGCCAAAAAAGGACATTGGGTCATACTGCAGGTAGAACATTCTTGGTTAATTTCTTACCAAACCAACCTACAATAAAGTGTCCAAAACATGGAAAACGTTAGAAACTACAAACAGAATAAATGTCAAGTGTTACCTTGGAGAGCAGTCATTTAGAAATATAGGACCACTTAATACCAAAATTGACCAGTCAGAATAGTTTTCCAAAGGACTATTTTGCCAAAAATGCTTCTGATACATATGGATATGTGACCCTGGACCACAAAACCAGTCGTAAGTAGCACAGGTATATTTGTAGCAATAGCCAACAATACATAGTATGGGTCAAAATGATACATTTTTCTTTTATGCCAAAAATCATTAGGATATTAAGTAAAGATCATCTTGCATGAATATATTTTGTAAATTTCCTACCGTAAATATATTAAAACTCAATTTTTGATTAGTAAAATGCATTGCTAAGAACTTCATTTGGACAACTTTAAAGGCGATTTTCTCAATATTTAGATTTTTCTGCACCCTCCGATTCCAGATTTTCAAATAGTTATCTCGACCAAATATTGTCCTATCCTAACAAACCATACATCAATGGAAAACTTAATTATTCAGCTTTCAGATAAAAAAAAAAGACCCTATGACTGGTATTGTTCTCTAGGGTCACATATGTATGCTCTTGTAAATTTAATTTCTGTTTCAGAATGTTCACCTGCTGGAGCGGTGGTTGGGTCGTCTGGAGGAGCTGTTGGAGAACACAGGCAGCGATGCTCACTCAAACTACTTCGTTGTGAAAGCGAAACTACTTTGTTTGGCCTTCCAAAAGAGGACACAACTAGAAATCAGTGGTTAAGTTGTATTTACAACACTGTTCCAGAACAGTTCAACCCAAATATTCAGATGTGTGCTGCGCATTTTATGGAGGATGAGTCTGAACCAGTAGCCTACACCGCGTCTGTGGCACAAACGCTGTTTCTATAAAGTGGGGCAGTTCCAACTTTGCAAGGACAGTCTGGCACGTCCTTAATTATTCAGCTTTCAGATAAAAAAAAAAGACCCTATGACTGGTATTGTTCTCTAGGGTCACATATGTATGTTCTTGTAAATTTAATTTCTGTTTCAGAATGTTCACCTGCTGGAGCGGTGGTTGGGTCGTCTGGAGGAGCTGTTGGAGAACACAGGCAGCGATGCTCACTCAAACTACAGAGTGTTTATGAGTGGAGAACCGTCCTCCAGCTCCCATGAGCACCTCATCCCTCGCACCATCCTGGAGAATGCCCTCAAACTCACTACTGAACCACCCACCGGCATGAACTCCAGCCTACATGCAGCTCTGGACAACTTCACCCAGGTCTTCACACACTTGACACAGACAAAATCAGTGAATTCACATGCGGTCCAGTCAGACATTCTATTCAGCTTACTATTAAATGGGTCATATGATGCGATTTAAATTTTTCCTTTCTCTTTGGAGTGTTACAAGCTCTTGGTACATAAAGAAGATCTGTAAAGTTGCAAAGACTAAAGTCTCAAATCCAAAGAGATATTCTTTATAAAAGTTAAGAGGATAGTTCACCCAAAAATGAAAATTCATTTCCATCACACGCTAGCGGTATTCAGCCAATCACAACACACTGTATGGCTGGCCAATCAGAGCACACCTCGCTTTTCAGAAAGGCGGGGCATAGAGGACCAACAATAATGTACATTATATGGAAAATAATGTGTTTTTTGACCCTTAAACCACATAAACACATTGCATTACACCAAATACACAAAATAATGTTCTTTTTAGCAACGTCATATGACCCCTTTAATAGAAAAAGTGGAAACTAGTAATCCTATAGAATGAGTAGAATGAAGTGACAAAAGAATGAGGTGTCCACACTTTTGACTCTTAATTTCCATTCTACAGGACACTCTGGAAATGTGTTCTCGAGAGCAGGAGTTTAAAGGACTTGTGTTCTCACTGTGTTACTTCCACGCCTGTGTGACTGAGAGGAGGAAGTTTGGGCCTCAGGGTTGGAACCACAGATACCCATTTAACAATGGAGATCTGACCATCTCTGCCAGTGTTCTGTACAACTACCTGGAGGCCAATACTAAAGTAA
Organism: Sinocyclocheilus rhinocerous; assembly: GCF_001515625.1. Taxonomy (NCBI): domain Eukaryota; kingdom Metazoa; phylum Chordata; class Actinopteri; order Cypriniformes; family Cyprinidae; genus Sinocyclocheilus; species Sinocyclocheilus rhinocerous. Next base: position 991,449 of record NW_015633151.1, read on the forward strand.
GAGACCAGCATTCATTAACCTGAAAAAATATAATGATTCCATCATAATATCAGTGAATTATATTTTTTTGATAAGTTAATACTTTTATTCCGCAAGGATGCATAAAACTGATCAATAATGACAGGAGCCATGTTTCCATCACCTTGTTTTTATGCACATTTTGAAGTATCACATCACACATCACAGTTTTTGATTTGTGCGAAAAAGGGTCAATTCGAAATAATGAGAGATGGAAACGCATTTGCCGAATAAATTCCTCCATGCGCATCAAAAACGTCATGTGACTTTGCGCAATGGGACGGCATAACCTGACTAACCAGCAGCCTGATCTTGTTGCACATCATCTGAAATGTTGTTATGGTCATTCTGAAATGCCTGAGCAAAGTCTGTCGTTAAAGTATTTCTGAATAAGTGCCTCCCAGAACTGTCTTACACGTCTGCGTTTCCAAACAGCTTCCACCTCCGAAAGCAATGGCTGCATTTATAGTGTTTCGTCTGCTTGCTCTGAGGCGCAAGTAATTTATTATAAATGAAAAGGATTATATTCAGTGGCTTCTCCTTCTTTTCTTAGGGATGTTTACTTTTCCCACAGTGCTGTATAATTTCATCACACAAAGCGAAGTCACGATCTCACTGTGTCCAAAAAATCATGTTTTTCCTCTCGCAGCATTACTTCACTTACAACCAATTATGGCGGCTCTAGATTTCACCCCTCCCCTCAAAAAACGAATGTCCTTCATTATGTTAACCAAACAGTAACCTGTATGTGCGTACACTGAGGATTCATTAGGCGGCAAATGAAGCGTCATGCTAAATGTAATTACACGCGTTGTGCGTGACACCTTACAACGCTTTATAAGTGATCACTGCAATTAGAGCTGATGAAAGAAGCAATTTGCAAAACAATACAGGTACAAATGATGGTGAACCTCTAGCGTCTGTCATCGGTTATAAGACACACGTTCCCTTGTTCTTCTCTCCTTTACAATTACACATCATTCGCTCTATTCTCAGGCCAGACTTAAGCCAAGCACAGCAGGAGTTCAGGAAGAGCTTGATCTTTGCTTGAATTATATATTAACTGAATTTCTTTTTGTCTGGTGTAGAGCCATTTGAAATAATAAACTCACTACAGGATGCTCCCATCACCCAACATCAGTTCCTCAACTCATACTCGTGAGAAAATCCCTGCATCCAACATCTAGCCCTTTTAGCAGTTTTCACCATGTATTTTTTTCCCTCTGTCAGAACTTGCCAACCTGGCTGAAAATAATGCTGTGGGTATTAAACGCAGGGCGCTGAGGGATCAGTTTGTGCTGGAGGTTTGACATTTAGGTGTGTTAATATGTGTGGCTCAGGTACCGTGGGAGGATCTGTGTTATCTGTTCGGAGAGATCATATACGGAGGTCACATCACTGATGAGTGGGACAGGAAGCTCTGCCGTACATACCTCCAGGAGTTCATCAATCCCAAGATGGTAAAGACATTCAGAGCACTGTAATGTACTACAACGCCGCACCAAACATAGTGGATCAAAGCACTGTTAAATCATCTGCTTTTGCTTCAAGACAGAATTCATGTACATTTTAAGGTCATACAGCTAAAAAACAAACGTTTCAGAAGTAGAATTTGAAGTTGCGCGAGCATTGGCTCAGCAAACTAAGAGATGCACACCAGTAGTTCTCAACCAGAGGGCCTCTGCAGCCTTGCTAAAAAAAGACATACTGTGCAATCAAGATATATTTTTATCCAACAATAGCTTTTGTTTTTTTATTAAAGAACATAGTCTTTAACCTTTAGAATCATAAAATGAATTGGGTTTAATTAATTTACCTAAATAGACACGCCCGCTTTGTAATAATTGCAACAGCGAGAAATCAGTGTAATTGTGAGATATTAACAGATAAGTCTTTTGCATTTCTTTTGTATTGTAGTTTTGAGATGTTGGCGTTGCACTCAAAAGTGGAGGTAGATTAATGTGAGCTTGCAGGGACAGGATTTAAAGGGATAGTTCATCCAAAAATGAAAATTCTGTCATTAATTACTCGCCCTCATGTCGTTCCAAACCCGTAAGACCTTCATTCATCTTCAGGACACAAATTAAGATATTTTTGATGAAATCTGAGAGCTTTCTGACCCTGCATAAACAGCAACACAACTACCATGTTCAAGGCACAGAAAAGTAGTAAGGACATCGTTAAAATAGTTCACAAGCAGAGGAATGCACACGCGTGTGTCGTGATACTCTCGTGAATGGCAGCAGAGACGGAGACATTTTTGTTTTCTTTGCGCACAAAAAGTATTCTTTGTAGCTTCATAAAATTAAGGTTGAACCACTGATCATGGACTGTTTTAACGATGTCCTTCCTACCTTTCTGGGCCTTGAACATGGTAGTTCACTTGCTGTCTATGGAGGGTCAGAAAGCTCTCGGATTTCATCAAAAATATCTTAATTTGTGTCCTGAAGATGAATGAAGGTCTTACGGGTTTGGAACGACATTAGAGTGAGTAATTAATGACAGAATTTTCATTTTTGGGTGAACTATCTCTTTAAGTGAACTAAATGATTGGATAAGCCCTATACACAGTACATCATCAGAGATATGTTTGTTGCTGCACCCAAAGATCGAGTTATGATATTTTGATTAAACAATACTTGGTTAAAAAAAATAATTTAAACATGGATGAATCATTCACAATAAGAAATGACATGCATTTACAAAATAGATGGGGCAGAATTTCATGTCATGTTGACTTTGTCTCACTGTGAGGTATAAAGTAGTAATTGTGAGAAATAAAGTCAGAATTACCTTTTCAAATGAGTGAAATCTGGAAAAGTCTGCAGATTTTTAGAGGTAATGTAGATTTGCAAAGAGATCTCGATTTATCTAGCCTCTTCAAGTGCTTCATTCAAGTTCTGCAGGCAGCATGTTAAAATTAGACTATAAATGTTTGTCTGTGGACCTCACACAACTACCTTTGAACAGATCAGGTTTGTACATGTAAATACTGCAGCTCTATGGGGCTCTCTAGTGGTGAGGATCTACATTGCATGACACAGTTTTCCTTGTGAGACAGTTTATAAGCACAGATAACAAAATAGAAGCTGAATGTATTAAATGTCTTTTTGTTCCCACATACTGAAGACATGTTTGTTGTGTTCAGGCCAGGGTTCTCACGTTTTATCTTATCTTAAGTGTGTCTTTTCTGGAGTGGTGTTTGTGCGAGGTAATTAAGGCAGTGGTCAGGCATGCAGCCCAGTGTTTCCTCACTGAGTCTCATTAGGCCCCAAGATGAGCAGCCATCAATCACAGAGCTTGTCTTTAGCCTTTCCACAGAGCTGCATTACTCTCCCAGTGTCCAGCACCAGCCCTGCTATCGATTACCACACACACCTTTATCCGTTACTGAGTACTCAAAGGTTTAGCATGTTACAATGCTTATCAGGACAAAATATTGTGCAGAAAAAAAAACAAGTTATCATATTTGCAACCTAAAATCCTGTTGAGTCGCTTCACTTGTTGTTGGAATCTGTCTTTTGGTTACCAGACAAGATCTTTAACCACCATGCTCACCCTTTCCAATATGAATCCCCAAAGACTGTCCTCTCATCAGCTATGAAGCATCTTCCTGTTACTCCATGATCTCTCTCTGCAGTTTGAAGGAGAGCTGTTCCTGTGTCCTGGGTTTCCAGCTCCTCCTGATCTGGAGCACACTGGGTATCACAGCTACGTGGATGAGAGATTGCCCTCGGAAAGCCCTGGTCTCTACAGCATGCACCCTAATGCTGAGATTGAGTTTATGACGGCCACTTCTGATGCCCTCTTCAAAACTTTACTGGAACTCCAGCCCAGAGACTCATCAACAGGAGAAGGAGCATCACAGTGCACAGAGGAGAAGGTAAAACTATGTATCATTGTTATTATTATTATTGTCATCATCATCATTATCAATGTTGAAAACAGCTGTGCAGCTTTTTTTTTCTGGTGGAAACAGTGACTTTTTTGAATAGTTTTTATTTGCATTATTTATCAAAGATGCATTAAAATTAATCAAAAGTGAAAGTAAAGACTGTTGAAAGTTTTTTTCAAAGCTGTATGACTTTCTTTCTGCTGTTGAACACAAAAGAAAATATTCTGAAGAATGTTGTTGCCATTGACTTCCATAGTATGGGGAAAAAAAATACTATGGAAGTCAGTGGCTACTGTCAGCTGTCTGGTTATCACCATTGTTCAAAATATCCTTTGTGTTCAGCAGAAGAAAGAAACTCGTACAGGTTTGGTACAAGTGGAGGGTGAGTAAATGATAACAGAATTTTCATTTTTGGGGGAACTATCCCTTTAATGCTTTTCTACCATTTTCTACTAGTGAATACGTTAATAAAATGTTTCTCCTATATGGCTGCAGAAAACTTTAGATTCTTTTAGAAAGCTGTATTTAGAACGTAGTCACTTTTGATACTCCATTTTTCTTTTTCCTTGCTCAGGTGAAGAGTGTTCTGGATGACATGCTGGAGAAGTTACCGGAGGAGTATAATCTGGCAGAGCTCATGTCTAAAACAGCCGAGAGGAGCCCCTACATCCTGGTGTGCCTGCAGGAGTGTGAGCGAATGAATCTGCTGCTGGCAGAGATACACAGATCATTAACAGAGCTGGACCTGGGACTGAAGGTAGGAGACAAAACAATCAATACAGATGATTACTGATTATTCAGAACCAGCTGTATTTGAATACTGCACCTGCATGGATTTCTTAAGTTTGTTTGGGGAAAACCCCCTTGAAATGTCTGAATTTTTAAAAAGTTTTTATACTAATGACAATAATTCATGAATATCGATTAGGTACCATTGCTTGGTATCCTCTATAATGAGTCATATATGAATTAATATACTTCTCCATGGATATACACCGTTGTTCAAAAGTTTGGGATCAGCAAGATTTGTAATGTTTTTTGAAAGAAGTATCTTTTGCTCATCAAGGCTGCATTTATTTGATCAAACAGAGAGACAAAACAGTAATATTGTGAAATATTATTACAATTGAAAACGGTTTTCTATTTTATTATACTTTAAAATAGATTTGACCCTTATGACTGGTTTTGTGGTCCAGGGTCACAATTTTCATCTGCCATTACTCCAGTCTTCAGTGTCACATGATCCTTCAGAAATCATTCTGATTTATTATCAATATGCTGATTTATTATCAATGTTGAAAACCGTTGTTGCTGCTTAATATTTGCTTTGTGGAACCTATGATACTATTTTCAGGATTCTTTGATGAATAAAAAGTTAAAAAGAACAGTATATTCAAAATAGAAATCTTTTCTAACAATGTGTCTTTATCACTTTTTTTAATAAAAAAATACTGATCTAGGGCCTCATTTATAAAAGGTTGCGCAGAAACCATCCTAAACTTGATCTTACGATCATCTCTCAAATATGTGTAGGCCTATGTGTGATTCATAGAATGAACGTACGCACAGAAAACGCACGTACGCCTCTCTTTCAGATGTGAAATCTATGAATCGCAACTAATCTTGAACTTGCGTGCAACTGAATGGTTTCAGCTCTCTGCCTTGTAAACGATTCCTAATTAATGTCATTAACAAAAGATCACCAGTCATCGTCCAAATTCTTTAATTTAGAACAGCGAGCTGCAAGAACAGCTTACATTTCCAAAAACCTGCAGCACTCCGACAAGAAAAAGTACATACGTCTGCTCAGACCCTGACGTGACGATAAACACTTTTCCACGTCAAAGGCAGTTTTTACAAATATGAGCGTTGGCGTGGATTTGAGCGTATGCACACTCTATCAAATCAAATCTGTGCGTACGCACGCTTTATAAATGAGGGACCTAGAATCTAGAACATTCTGCTGAGATATATTTTCCTTAAACTATATTCAAGGGATTTGACCATTTAAAATGAAACCACAAAGACAGTAACATTGCTGTCACTTCATTGCCTGTGCCTGTAAACATGAATGATGTAATGTCATGCAATATATTTTCCAACTGTTTTATATTTTGTACCCACACGGACTAATAAATATATTAAACAAAAAAAATAGATTAAAATGATTCAATAATAATATAGAAATTAATAAAAAAATAATTAATTACCAATATATTAATACATTTGAATAAATTATGATAATTATTTAGAAACAAAACCTACATGTAAATGGGTTTTGATTATACATGTTTTATATGTATTAATACTACTACTACTACTACTACTAATAGTAGTAATAAATAATACCAATTATTAATAATATATAATGTTATAATATATAATATCATTGTTAATAATTATGTTATAATTAACAATTATTAATGAAACCAATGAACATTCCACAAGTGATGTATTATTTCATTATTGTAGATGAGTATTGAATTTAAGTTTTGCATTTCCTGTGAAAAGTAAAGAGCGCTGTAGCTACAATCTGCCTTTACGCAGATTTATCTTATACATGCACATATTTTTTACAGCAGGTGTGAACCGTATGACTGTTCTCTAACATGATATTACAGGGTGAACTGAGTCTCTCCTCAGACATGGAGCAGCTCCAAACCGCTCTGTTCTATGACAGCGTTCCAGAGAGCTGGAGCAGGTTGGCCTACCCTTCAACCAAAACACTGGCTCTGTGGTACAGTACCCTTCATAATAACGTCACATTACAGAAGAAATCTACAACACTCAACTGTTTCACTGTAGGCTTTAGTTATAAGGTCTACATAATCGTATCCTGCAGGTTCAGTGACGTTCTGGCTCAGTGTCGAGAGCTGGACACATGGACTCAAGACTTTGTGTTTCCTGCTGTGGTTTGGATCTCTGGACTCTTTAGTCCTCAATCATTTCTTACAGGTAAGACAAATGGCCACATGAACACATCCAAAACAAGACTTGCTGCCATTGTACTTAAAAGTGTTCTGCTTTGCAGCAATTCTGCAGAGTATTGCTCGAAAAAACAAGTGGCCTTTAGATCGGATGAGCCTGTCTGTGGACGTCACCAAGAAAACCAAGGATGATTATGGCCATCCTCCTCGAGAGGGAGCGTACATTCATGGACTCTTCATTGAGGGTGAGTATAAACTCTATTCCAATGCGAATTTCCTGTTTGTGTGGATGAATGTGACACAGCTCTCCTCCTGCAGGTGCTCGCTGGGATAGCTCCTCGGGTCTGCTATCAGAGGCTGTTCTGAAGGAGTTGACTCCAGCTATGCCAGTGCTGTACATACGCGCGATACCCATCGACCAGCAGGATGTGAGGAACACCTACGAGTGCCCAGTGTACCGCACCAAACTCCGCGGCTCCACCTACATCTGGAGCTTCCGTCTCAAAACACGCCAACCGCCTGCAAAGTGGGTTCTGGCAGGAGCAGCACTGCTTCTGTCAGTGTAAACAACCAACCAACTCCATTCTGCTCACAGAGGTTGACTTCTACAAGTTATATGCTGATGGAATCATCATTTTTTTTGGTTTCGTATTAAATGCAAATAAGATGTTATGTTGTCTGATGCAGGGCTGCACGATTGATCAGAAATAAAACCAAAATCATAATATGACTTATCAAATCGCAAATGCTGCAATTGAATTAAATATAGATATACGCGGAGTTTCAGGTGAAGCACATCTTTTACACACAAACCTGTCATGATCCATGTTTTTAGTGCCTCAGAGTGGCTCAGTTCACAGTAAATGATTTCATCTCTACATCTGCTGTGCATTATGTCGTTCATGTATTTGGAAACGCAACATTCGCCAGCCATCTTCCCAAAATTGTAATGAATGATTATAGACCAGCTGTTGTCATCATAAATAAATTAATTTGCAGTACTGCAATAAAATGCTGTTTTCTGACAAAAAAGCTTGATAATTCAATGTTTAAAAATTATATTATATATAATTTTTTTTTTCATTTCACGGTGAGATATTTCAATAGTATTTTTTCTTATTTTAATATTTTATTTAAAAGCTAGTAACTAAACATTACATATTATTTTTACTTCGTCATTTTGATGTAGAATCTCAGAAATGGGGCCAAATTGTCCAGCCCCACAAATAAGTACAGCAAACCGTGGATTTTTTTATTTTTTTTTTCACAATTATATTTTTACCAAATCGTGCAGCCCTAGTTTTACAGAAACATCAGTATACCGTAGAAAAGTTGCCGTTATTGGTATAAGTATTGTTAGTATTAACACTTTGCAATATTGATGTTGTTATTAGCTTAATTAAATTTAAAGCTGGTTCTAGACAGCTCTGTGCTCACTGAATGACACAATCTCCTCCAGTGCTGCTACAATGAGACTCCCAGTAGATTATGAACCAGGCTGATACTGATTTTCAAATGAGCTGTGTTTGACCTTCCTCTCCTGCTGAATACAGATAGATAGTGTGATTCATCTCACGCCCGGGACAGAAACCAATTTATCATCTCTGAATGACATGCTTGGTCATGTCCATTTTTTCCCCTCACGTGTCCCTTGATGGGATTTAATAACTAGCTACAGTATATTGCTGAACTGAACAAATGTGATTTTGTTCAATAGTGTTCAGAAGGTAAACTGTTAAACATCAAATTCTACACAGTACACAATCACAAAACACAACATCTGCTGTTGGTCTGGGATTGTCCGTGTGGTTCTTTGCTATGACGCAGACTTTGTCAGGAGACAAGAAAATGATACATCTGTCCCGGAGAGGGAAATGAGAGGTTAGCACAAGCTATGGAGCTGTTCCTCCCCTCTCAGTGAGTCCAGCAGTGGCCTCGCAGCAGGTAATAATGGCCCAGAACAGGATGGATCTGTAACTGTTTAGACAGTTCATCCTCGGCTCACACTGAGACGCACTGTAAGCCAATCGAGCGTCACAGAGAATATTCACACTATTACTGATGCATAATGAGGTCTGGGGTTAGTAGGAAGTCACGATTTGTAGACCCAATGAATCAAAACGGGAGTTTTGTGGCATTTCCTGTTAGTCTCTATGAGCTAATGTACACTTAAACGTTAACAAACCACTAGGTGGCGGTAAGTGTCTAGTTTACGTTTAACATTTTCAAACATACTGTATAAAAATGAGTAAAATATTAAACAAAAGATGGATTTTACAGCACCTGGGTGCACCTGAAAAAAAGACAGTGTCAGTTATTATTATTTTTTCTTTAATGTCAGGCTCTTTGTGAAGAAAACTAGTGCAAACAGCAGCTACAGTCAGTCACTGCAAACACTTGTTTTTCTGAAGGTGAGATGTACACCTTGCTATTGCTTTATGGCCTGTTTATCATTATTTATTAAAAACAAAGTCTTCATATTTACAGAGTTCACATGTGAACCTCACAGGCATTATCAGACTGGTCAATCAATGGCGTTGCCAAATCCTTCAGACCATCTGATCACATTTACAGTACATTATATCTTTTCTTTGTATTTAAAACTTGTTTTGTCTTCCCTTCTGATTCAGGGACAAGCTTGTTGTTTAATAAATATCTCAATGTCTCACAAGTCAAAGTACAACTTATACAAGAACTCTATACATTTGCTTTCTTCAAGCACCATCTCATGTAAGCCATTACAGAACCATTGCTCAGTTATTTTCAGTAGGGCTTTTCCAATAAAATACATCCATAATTTAAAACCCAATTATTTCTATGACAGTCTGCTAAATAGATTGCACAGATATAGTGTTTTCCCTCAAATATATGCATAATTTTAGGATTTACTTACGGTTTATGCAAGTTCAACTAATTGTCGCTTTAATCTAAATTTCTACTAGCAATTCTGCACCTGAAATACAGTGTGCTGCCTTGGGATATCTTTCTGATTGTCTACAAATTGTTTGTTGGCCATGATCTAAAAAGGCATCACATTGTTTTGTTATTTGCGCATGTAGCTCAAATTTCAGACTAATTGGACTGCACAGAAATAAAGATGTGCCTATTAATTTCTCATATATGCATATGCTCTTATTTATTAGTGAAGCTACATATTTTGCAGTGGCAAACTGGCTCAAAATAACTAAAATCTGCCCTACACTACTGAGTGAAAGTGTGATGTATGAAGACATCTGAATTCTCAACATGATCTTTCTGTACTGTAACTTAAAGAATACTGGATCACTGTAATGTTTCCTGTTATAACCGTTCAGTAAATTCTTGCTGTTTTCTTGCATGATTCAGCTTCTTTGTTCCTTTCACATGGTGGGTTGAACTGGCTGAGATTTCTTTGGCTGTGTGATACTCTGTATCTGTTCTGTGTGGTTGGCGTGATTGTGTCTCCCCCTAGTGGAGGATTTACTCGTCACAGTCTTCAGTTAGAGCAAGGATGCGGTCCAGTCTTCAGTAGTGGTTTTAGGATATATATCGAGTTGTTTTATGTCCTGGGCTCAAGTCTGTGTGAGAGCTCAAACAGAGTCTGTTGATTGTCGATGACGTGCAGGTAATTGATGTACGTTCTCACTTCCACGCTGTCCTTCTGGGACAACATGTTTCCTAATGGACAAAAAGCCAAAGATAATTATTACACCCTATAGAAATCAACACAACAGTAGTGAGACTGACTTTCAGTGTACTTGAAACCACAAAACTGGGACAAAACTATTTTTTGAGTGTAGAGAGAGATCTGGGTTATGCAGTAATATACGGTCTGTCTATGTTCAAATTTAAGTGCAAGTGGTCATTGTTTTAAAAGCTAACACTTTCTGCTATCTAGGCTTAAAATGAAGAGACAACTTCTGAAGAGACCATTTCTAGGCTGATTCCTCTGAGAAGTGTAAACATTGTGGTGCTATCAAAAACATTTCGGTTGTTTGAGCAGTCCGACCAGCAACTAGCCATAGCAACACTGGCTCAACCAATGGCACGAGTTTGTGTTAGGATTATCTGTTTATCTGGCCAATGGGAATTTGTGGGTTAGATGGGAAACCTGTTTGAAACAGGTTGCAATTTTTTTTGCAACTTCATTTTGGTTCACAGTTGCCAAGTCTTGCGCAGTTTTCCCGTGGAATTGGGCAACTTTAACACTGTTGCCGCGGGGTTGTTTTTCATAAGCGACCCCAATAATGTGATATTTAGCCCCTGCGATGTGACCTCACCAAAAACCGTGTATTTTACTCCCCAGAACGTGATTTTTACTGGGGGACCCCCCCTCAAAATGCCATTGGGCTAGTTTTGGGCTAGTTTTGAGTAGCAACTGGGCAGGTTTTGTTGTGAAAACCTGGCAACCCTGTTTGGGTTCAGCTGGGCAGAGATTACACACTTCATCAAGGTAGGAAATATTTAAACTTATAAATCTGTGTGATTTGAGCACTTACCCATGTGATCTGTCCGACACTGCCTGATAATCCGCACTGTGTCTGCTATCATGTGCTGTACATAAAATACATTCACATTAGCTTGTTTTGCTCATTTGATGGGACATGATCTTAAAGGAAGAGTTTGCCCCAAAAATGAGAATTCTGACATCGTTTACTCACCCTCATGTCATTCCAAACTTGTATGACTTTCTTGGGGAAAAAAGCCCTCTTTATTTTTGCAGGTCTGGAATGACGTGGGTAAATAAATGATGGCAATTATCATTTTTGGGTGAACAAGCTCTTTAATTAAAAAAAAAAAAAAAAACATCTATAAGGTCTAATTGTTCACTTACTAGTTTGTCAAAGTTGACTAGGTTGTCGAGAAATGTTTTGTTGCCCTCATGAATGAAGGTAATATCTGTTCAGATAGAAATTGTTTAGACTTTAGTACACACATTACATGCAAAACAGCAACAACAACAAAAAATCTCTCAAGGAGACTCTCACCATGTCCTAACCAGATACATTGCAACAAAGCAACTAGTGATAAATGCTAATTCTTTTGTTCAAACCAGCCATGACCAGACATTTTGTCAGTATGTAGGTTTCTATTTCTGCTGTTGTGATTGGTAGCTCTGTCCACTGCAAAATCTCATTAGTCCAAAATCCCACTCTTCATAACTGAACTTTCAAGTCAGCTAGAATGGAAATTCACCCTATTTTCTAAATATATGATTCATTTAAGCATTTCATAAATTTTTTTCTCCGTGAAAATGACAGACTTGTCTTTGGTGACTTCTGCTGGACTTTTCCAATCATGTCGTCCACATAAATCCAAACCCATGGTGTCACGTGCAAATTTTGAATAATCTGATGATATCATGTATGTTAAGAAGCATAAATTTGCTTACTGCACCTTTCAGAAGTAGAGGTAGGAAAGGGATCTTGGGAGACTTCATCTTCCTGAAGGCATCTCTGTAGGCTTTGTGATTTAAAGAAGGGTCCTGCGGGTCATGAAAAAGCATTCATGTGCACATATTTGTGTGTTTGTTTTATTTTACACTGAAACCATCTGGTTTGTCTCAAATCTCTTCCTCTGTAACACCACATGCTGTTTCCTCCCTGGAGGCCAGAGGCTCTGATATGATTACGGCTTCATATATTACATCCTAATGAGCCGTAAAAAGCACAAAATTCTCTAGCAGGAGGCAACTTAAGATTGGGTTGAGACAATCACTTACTGTCAGGCTCTCCAGCTCAGAGAACAACTTCCTGAACTTCCCAGGGACTTTCTGAAATGAGGACAGATATAAAAATAAAAAAAAGACACAGAAGAATTTAAGCCAATACACAGTTCCTGTTTAGCAGAGTTTGCAATACACTCTAGTTTCTTGCTTCTAAAAACATAATTCATCATAAATATAGACTGATGTTGGAAATCTAAGTGCAACACTACCACTTCTTCATATTTAGTAGTATATTTCTGTGCACTGGAGTTGGTGCTTTCCTACCTCCCATGTCTGAGTGAGTCGACTGACGGCGGGACTGTTCAGTCCCATAATAATAGCAAAGAATGAGTTCAAGTTCCTCTGTGCTTTACAGCTAAATAAAGAAAGGAAGATAACATGAGCGTGTTCACCACCTGAACCATTTGAGTAGAAAGAAATACAACCACAAATAATTTCACATTTTAAAGAGCTCATATGACGTTGCTAAAAAGAACATTATTTTGTGTATTTGGTGTAATGCAATGTGTTTATGCAGTTTAAGGTTAAAAAACACATTATTTTCCACATACTGTACATTATTGTTTCTCCTCTATGCCCCGCCTTTCTGAAACGCGTCGATTTTTACAAAGCTCATCGTTCTAAAAAAGCGAGGTGTGCTCTGATTGGCCAGCTATCCAGTGTGTTGTGATTGGCCGAATACCTCAAGCGTGAGACGGAAATGTTACGCCCATCACCATACTGTGATGCCGTGTCCGGCCGGAGCGACGAGACAAAAACATTAAAACCCATTACAAACGAGGCATTTGTTGCATCCAGTGAGGACATAATTACGGATTATAATGACTTATACTGTCTGTTTACGCGTTGCATTGCATCGAGCGGCGTAAACATAAAACCATGTCTGCATTTGTGATCGGAGAAATGACAAACAACAAGTGCTAACGTTAATCCACACTGCCCAAAACTCGCGTTTGAATCATCAGTGGCAAATGATAAAAGAAAACGTACTTACGTGAGTCAGAACTGCCGGCATTTTAGTCTAACGTAACTCTCCCACGAATACCTCAAGCGTATGATGGAATTGTTACGCCCCTTACCATATGATGCCGTGTCCCAGCGCGACGAGACAAAACCAATAAAACCATTATAAACGAGGCATTTGTTGCATCCAGTGGGGACATAATTACTGATTATAATGACTTATACTGTCTTTTTACGCATTGCGTTGCATCGCGTCGCGTAAACATAAAACCATGTCTGCATTTGTGATCGGAGAAACGACAAAAACCAAGCGCTAGTCTACACTGCTCAAAACTCGTGTTTGAATCGTCAGTGGCAAATTCTTTAAAAAATTCTGAAAGCATACTTACAGGCTGTGAGTGAGCATTATTTGTCAAGAACACCGGCATTGTAGGCTACTCTCCCAGGAAACAGTCCTCGTCCTCCGCGCCACAATGTCTGGGTGTTCTTAGAGGTTTTAGCACGTTACTATATGATTGCAAGGATGTTTTGAGTTGTTAGGTGGTTGCTTGCCGGCCCAAGTCAAAAGTGTATGATATTCTTGAGCTTGGATATGGCTGTGGTCCTTCAGCACAAGTCTGTGAGATTATTTTCGGTTTGTGAGCGTATACTTACTGTGCTGCGATCTTGATGAATTTCTTGAAGAGCTGCACACGTTTGCAGAGGGTCGGGCACAGAAGTACTTCGGTCATCACCCACTGCTGAGTCTCATTGCAGCGCTGTAACAGCTGCTCCAGCGCCACCATGTGGCCAGTGCTCGTGTCACGGCTCAGAGTAAAGTATACCAGCTCTTGCTGCAGAGAAAGGAAAAATGACATGGATGTTGGATATTTTAGAAGATTCTTTTTTGAAAGTCAGTATTAAATTAAGACAATTGAGTATGTTTGATTACAAATCAACCATATTCTTAAAATGACCATTGTCACGTTGAATTCACCCAAAGTTCACCCAAAAATGTAAACTCTGTCATCATTTACTCACCCTCACGTCGTTCCAAACCAAAAAGACTTTCGTTCATCTTTGAAACACAAATGAAGGTATTTTTAATGAATATTTATATTATAGTATATTTTAATGAAAAAGTTTATAAAGGCATAGTAAATGTAATCCATATGAATCAAGCACTTTAATCCAAGTCTTAAACTAAGATAAATTATTGTGTTATATGATGAATAGATTTAATTACTTTATTTTTCATTTTAGTTTCATTCGCATGTAAACACTGATCAACACACATACACAGAGAACATTAAATATGATTTACCTTAACACAGTGAGAACAATCATCAAAGTTTTGGGTGAATTTACTTTTTATGGAGACAGAAATCTCTCAGATTTCATAATCAATATCTTCATTTGAAGATAGTTATTTATTTATTTATTTTTGAAGATGAACAAAAGTCTTATGGAGGGTAAGTAAATAATGTCAGATTTTTCGGTCACTTTATTTAAAGGTTCAATTCTCACTATCAACTATGACTTTTGCCTCAAACTCCTAATTTGCTGCTTATTAATAGTTAGTAAGGTAGTTGTTAAGTTTAGGTATTAGGGATGAAGAATATGGTCATGCAAAATGTGCGTTTTATAAACACTAAAAACAGCCAACATGTTAATAATTGGCATGCTAATAAGCAACTAGTTAATAGTGAGAATTGGTCCCTATAGTAAAGTGTCACCAAACTTGATTATATATAATATTTAAACATCTACTATATGAAAACAGATATTATGCAATAATTCCACTCAATGTGATCACTTCTGCACACCCAGTCAGTAATGACAACGATTTTACTAAATTTGCAGCGCACACTTAATAAACAGAATGCTATCGTGGGTGTGGGATTCGGGTCACACTTTATTTTAAGGTCCAGTTCTCACTACTAACTATTAACTACGTTTACCTCAATAAACTCCTAATTTGCTGATTATTAATAGCTAGTAAGGTAGTTGTTAAGTTTAGGTATGGGGTTAGATTAAGGGATCTAAAATATGGTCATGCAGAATAAGCCATTAATATGTGCTTTATAAATACTAATAGTAATATGCATGCTAATAAGTAACTAGTTAAAAGTGAGAATTGGTCCTTAAAATAAAGTGTTATTTTTAAACTTTTTTTTTTTTTAATGCTGTAGTTGTTTAAACTGGCTCTTTGTGTCAATACTCACTACCTAATTGGCTGATTTTAAATTTACATTTTGCTTTAGTTTAGTTTGTATTTCAAAGATATCCTTTCTAGGACACCTTCTCTAGTGCTGCACTGTCTGAAATGTGAAGACTTTACCTCATGGACATTACTAAAGAGACTCCAGTCACAGTTGGTGAGCGACACGGCTACATCCCACGTGTTCATGCTCAGCATCTTTACTGAGCGCTGCTGCCCATTATCAGTGAAGGGACTCTGGGAGAACAGAAGACAGACACTCAAGTGCATTGTTATTTGTCAGATTTAAAGGGGCCATATCATGAACAAAAGGATTTGACTTGCTCTTTTAAATTAAGAGTTTAATGTAATATGTATACATAGTCCCTTCCCAGTTGAATCAAACCATTTATGAATACTAAGATAAAGTGGGTCAATCACAAATTAGAACAACAAGCATATTAACATATGACCACCCAAATTTGCATATCAACACCTATTCGATAATCAGCAACCTGATCCAGCATATGAGAATGTAACACTACTGGCTCTCCTGAGTAACATATTATTTTTGTATACTATTCAAGTATATTTTTGTACTTGCATTGAGTTTGTTTCTGGCATAAAATACGGGCAGGAACTTTGGTGCAAGAAAAGTTTAGAATGCTGTGCCTTTAAAGTTGTACAGTTGTGTGTAGACTTGAACTAATGGAGTGGAAAGCAGATTTCTTTTAAGAGCAGTTCAGAGAACAGCATTCTGACTCTCACCATGATCTCAGTCAGGTCTCTTCTGCAGACGTGCAGCCGCTCAGCGGCACTGAGTGAAGACGAGAACACACACTGATCCGACTGAAGCAGAACCTTCTCTGGAGAAAGAGAGAGAAAGAGGAATAACAATGGAGAGAAAACAGCAATATCGGGGAATACCAAACAGTGAGCTACAAAAGAAAAGAGGTAACAAAAAATTTATTTAGAAAAAATTTACTTGGTCCCAAGAACCATTTGGTCAGTAGGAAAAAGTAAAATAAAATAAAACTGGCGAACCACTAAAATTTGCTGAAGTGGTTATTTTGAAAAATTAAATGTTACTCCAAAAATCTCTTTCTATATCAAAAGTATTTGCATATGAAGACAAATTTTGCCTCATCACTTTTTCACCAATGTCTATACTATGTTCCTCTGGGAGTCTTTTGGCTCAAACGTGGATGCCCCTCTAACAGCCCTTATATTTATGATTGTATAACTTAATATATTATAATTTTTAATAAATTTTTACCATTTATTGTTAGACAAATTATGTTGCTTGATAATTTTAAATAACCAGAAACATATTTTCAATAATCATATACACTGTGATCAGAAAAAAATAAAAATAAAGGTGCAGTTTATAATATTGACAGTTAGCGGTTGAAATGGGTACTGCAGTCCAAATTCAAAATATTGGAGGAAGTTGTTTTTCCCGCTCCCTCCTCCTCAAACTTAATGCTAACGCGGGTTGCCAGATTGTGGACATGTAACAGGAAAAATGCAGTACTCTGCGTTTTCCACTAACTGGCAACCCAGTGTATCAAATTACCGTATTGTCCCGAATATAAGACGATGTTTTTTTCTTGGAAATACATCTCAAAAAACGCGGTCGTCTTATATTCAGGGTCTAGACTTTGACATGTCAATAATACACCCACAACAATAGGTGGCGCCAAATACGCATAAAACAAGTGTGCCATTAAATACGTAATGTAATGCGTGTTGTAAAGATCGCGAGTAAAAACCAAAGAAGCAGAAAACCTTACAGCTGCATGAGTGGTGACTGTCACGTTAGCCTGATGGGACCAACTCTACTTCTACTGTTAATAAGATTTTGGTAGGCTACTATTAGATGGATAGCCTAAATGTCCTAATTCAGATGGGCTACCTGTTTTTTTTTTTTTTTTATGGTATATCAAAAAGTGTTTATTTTTTAAATGTGATTGTTGGTATATTTTACCAGTTTTTACCATACTTTCAAAACAAAAATTAAAATAGGAATATGCAATATGATAATAATTGAAGACAAAATGTGTTTTACTGAGAAAAAACAAGATTTGTTTTTTAAAAAGCCTTTTTCCAAAAGGTACATCTGGAAAAAGGGGGGGTCGTCTTATAATCAGGGTCGTCTTATATTCGGGCCAATACGGTACTACTGGTTAAACTGGCAGTGGGCAGAATCACACGAACCAAAACAAAAACAGACATCCCGACACAGAATGCACATTCAAAGTAGAATAACTGGCTTTAGCATTGTTTTGGGGGGAAACAAGGATGTGAGCTTAACATTTCCTAAATATCTGCAAACATATGGTATTTTTTATGCTTTAGAACAGTCAAAACAATTACATACAGCACCTTCAATACAAGCTTTTAGCTCTGTTTTACCCTAATGACTTGTTTAAAAGCATGATGCACCCTGCAGACAGGTAAGTCTAAAACAAACACAAACCAATCAATATGAAAATAGACAGATGTAAGAACTTGTTCAGACCTCCAGGATATGTGACGGCCATCAGCACCATGTCGTCCTCATCACAGTCGAGCCTTTCGGCCACAGTGCTCAGCAGTTCCTGAACGGACACCTCGCCGTGTGTCCTCACACTCACGTATGAGTCTATGGTCACGTACACACGACACCACACTGAGGAGAAACACACACACAAACATCCAGCGCTGCATCAATCAGCCACCAATTCACATAAAAATGCCATAAAACAAGGTTCTCACATAGTATTATTCATAAACAACCTGCTGTGGTTCTCCAGCAGCTCTGTAGGCAGTCAGAACGCTATGAGAGTGTAGGAGAGAAATATGAGGGAATATTTTATGAGCTTACCTTCCTTCCTGTCCCTCTGAGCTCCTCTCACAGGGTGCCAGTTCTCCTTCAGACTCAGCTGGTGGAAGAGAGCTTTATTCTGGAAGATAATAAACACGTGGCATTGAGAATATTATTGTTTTTGAGATATACACATGCTGACACACACACCTTAAGACAATGGAGAAAGCCTTACGCTGTATAACTTAGTAGTGTTATTGTTAACTAAAACTAAAACAATTAAAACTTAATTGAAACATTTTCATTAACTGAAATAAAGCTGAAATTAAAATAAAAACAAACTTTTGAAACAAAAATATTTTAATTGCTATACTAAATTACTGTACTAAGTAAACATTTCTAGATATTACTAACAATTACTATAGCTAGAACTGGAATAAAAATAAAGCTAAATAGAAATATTAAAAATAATAAATGACAAAAACACATAAAATAACTACAACTTGAACTGCAATTGTAAAAATAAATCAAACTGACTAAAACAAGGAATAATTTTATTTCTAAAATATTAATTACTAACAGCAGGAAATTCAAATTCATTTTCTGATTAAAGGTCCGTTCACACCAAATACAATAACTAAAAAGATAACTATAACAATATTAGCATCCACATCAACCTGTGGTAACGTTCAGTTTATTCTAACCATGCACTGCAGCTAACCAAGCCACTGTAGATGCTTGAGCTCTTTAAAGCAGGATGGATTCTGATTGGCTTTTGAAAATGAATCCAAATATACTGTTCTTCTGCATTGTTATCGTTATAGTTGTGGTGTGGAATTAAAATGTTATAGTTATTGTTATCATCCATGGTTTGAACGGACCCATTTCACATTTTTATAATATTTCGGAAGTCCATTTTTGATAAGCTCGCTATCGCCATCTCTGGTCAAAACATTAAACTGCAAGTTACTTTAGGATGAACTGTGATATATATACAGTGTGTGTATATACAGTGCTGTGAAAAAGTTTTTGCCCCCTTCCTGGTTTTCTTTTTTTTTTTTTGCATATTTGTCACACTTCAGATCATCAAACAAATTTTAATATTACACAAAGATAACCCGAGTAAATACAAAATGCAGTTTTGAAATAATTATTTAATTTATTAAGGTAAAAAAGCTGTCCAAACCTGCCTGGCACTACGTGAAAAGGTAATTGCCTCCTAAATCTAATAACGGGTTGTGCCACCCTTTGCAGCAACAACTGCAATCAAGAGTTGTTTTGCAATCAAGTGAGTCTTTCACATCGCTGTGGAGGAATTTTGGCCCACTCTTTGCAGAATTGTTTTAATTCAGCCACATTGGAGGGTTTTCAAGCATGAATGGACTGGTTAAGGTCAGGTCACAGCATCTCAATCAGATTTAAGTCCGGACTTTGACTTGGCCACTCCAAA
>NW_015633151.1:1011488-1020095 GCF_001515625.1 Sinocyclocheilus rhinocerous
TATATATATATATATAAAAATCACAGTTTCCTCTGTAGTAAGTTTCTTGCATTAAACGGTCATAATTTAATTTTATATGATCAATTCTCACCCTCTCTCTGACCCTCAGAATTGAACTCTTGTTTTCTGCTGTACCTTTAAGACCTCTACATGTAAATGACTTTTGTCATTAGGGTGAGTTGATGAATATTAAAGGCATTGAGTGCATTTACATGCACACTGCACAATCTTAAAATAATTATGCTTAAGCCAACAACATGTAAATTTTCGGAGAAAAGTCTGTGAACGCAGTTATCTTGCGCTGTTAGGTTTTTCTAATGAGCTGATTTTTGATAGCTATCAGTGTTTCTCACTGATATATACTGTAAATGAGGGCTGACATATGTTAGCAAAGCCACGGTTTGATTGTCAATATAGTGATTTCTGAACAAGTATTTGTGATATAGCCTCTTTAAAACACAAGGAGTTCAATCAAAGTACACTGAGGTGGTTTCATTGACATTCTGTGCAGGCAATACAACGGCTGGTCTTAACTCTTACCTTCCTCTGCGGAGAGTTTTCATCTACCGTGCTGAGAGATGAGAGGGGTAGGAAGATGAGGGAGACAGAAAGAAATAGAGAAGAATGAGCCAAAGGGATCGCTTGAAATATAAATGTGCCATTATATCAATACTGCAAGATGGCATCTCCCACCCGCTGCGAGGAACGCTCGTAAAAAGCCTTTTCTCATTCAGATCAGGCCTGAATCATCAGCGCTAACATTAAAGTCTGACACGACGTGATTTACTGATTGCCTCATCTGAATGAAAGCGTGCAACGTCCTCATCCATGCACACCTCATTCTGATTAAACAGCCTGATAAAAACGGGCAATCGGAGGAAGCTTTATAGTCTCCATATTCCCCATCTGATGCCTCTCTAATTAATCATTGGCCTTTCATGAAGCACCAGCAGGCGTGTGATGTATAGCCGGGAGGTCAAAGCCAGGACTTCTGCTTACTAAACAGAAATATTGGATAAGAGCTCATATGCGAAGCAGAATTAATTCATTCTGCTGGGTCCTGATCTGAATATTACAAAGCCACTTTCCTAATTCTGTGTTAATAAAGTTCAAGGCTTATGCACTAAAGAAGCCAGACCCTGACCTTACTGTAGTTACTGCATAAACACAGCTGTCCAGGCTTAAGAAAGCAAGGCAAGGTGAGACATGTTTTTTTTTTTCAGACAATTTTTAGTACTTTTATATTTTTGTAGTTCCTTAAATAGAAAAAAAAACATAAGATATGTTTTTGTAACTGGTTAGAGTATAATAATTAAAATAACTAATTATTACTAGTAACTAGTAATTAATTACTTTTTTAGAGTAACTAACTCAACACTATATACTGTATATATATATATATATATATATACACACACACATACAGTGTTGAGTTAGTTACTCTAAAAAAATAATTAAATACTAGTACATCTCCAACAGTGTAATTAGATTACTGTACTAATTACTCTCTTTAATAAGTATTGCATTACTTATTACTAATTACTTTCTAAATACCATATCAACCTTGACCATTTGAGCAATACAAGGACAGACACGAAACTGCTCTTTTAATTCTTTCAAATTAATAGCATAAAGCTGCATAAATTATTCTTGAATTGACCAAAGTATTTAAAGGGAGAAGGTTACATTAAAAAAACATACATTTTAACATTAGATGTTAGATTTTGATGTTAAATCTACTATAGTTTTATATATAATTGCTCTACAGTCTATACAGTATTTAATGCAAGTACAGTAGAATTAACTGTAATTACATGACAGTAAAATTAAGAGTATTTCCTTATTTTACTTTTTCAAGAGAAAAGTAATTACAGTAATTAAAGGAATATCTTCTTTTATGTTCAACATAAGAAAGAAAAACACACACACACAAACACACACACACACCTCTATATTAGTATTACAACACAACTAATAACTAAACCTGGTACTAATCAGCAATGATTTACTGTAAAATCAAATTTAATAATAATAATAGAATTTAAAATGTATACTATAATATTACAATAAGCTGACAGCCAGTGATTGGCATACTTTTTATTGTAAAAGTGCAGCTCTAAAATAAGCAAATATAAAATATTTAAAAATGATTACAATAATTTTATAATATAATAATTTTAGAAGTATGGTAGCCGCATTCAATTTAAAAAAAGGGGCAAAGGCGGTACTTAGTGCTAAATTTTGTCATTATTGCTGTCAAAGATTGTGTGTCTTTGCCTTCTGATGTAAAATAGTGTGCATTTTGTAGATCCTTGGATGAATCGGCTAGTTGCAGTCAATTTATTATGAGAGAAATTCAAAAGAAGCCCAAGTCTTTTAAATCCTTTTCAACAAATGAAAGCTCGGTTATCACCCACAGCAGAATCTCTGTCATCCGGGACTGACTGATGAGGGTTTCAACTGTCAACAGACTGTGGGACGAGAATCACACACAGCAGAGCTTCTGTGTAACATCATTTCACTCCGCTATCATCTCTCTGTTACTCTATTTCTCATCATGTCTCCCAGGGAACACACAAAGGGAGGAAGTCGAGGAAAACCATGTCAAGTTGGGCTGGAAAAATGGCTGCATGGATAAAATCTTCTCCGGCTTGATTTATTCAAAATGTAGATGAGAGTTTATAGAGCATCGCTCTTGTCTTTTGCTGGCTCTCATTTTGTTTTTAGGAGGGTGAATAAAGGACGTGATTGTGCGAATATAATGCATCTTAAAATATCTACCATAACAACGAGCTTCCCAGAAATCAGTTATGAACATGAAATGGATCGTTTAAGCCTAATCAAACTCAGTGTGTAACATCAGCTGTGGTGATGAGGTGACTCACTGTCTCCTTTGCATCCGTAGAAGTTTCTGAAGTTCTTTCAGATCCTTCTCCAGCGAGGGAAACTCAAAATATAAGAATATAAATGTATATACACATGTAAATATTTTCTAAATATACTGTATGTGTGTGTATTTATATATACACAATAAATATACACAGTACACATTCATATATTATGTAAACAAAAACTTTTATTTTGGATGCGATTAATCGCGAGACACACCACATTCTCCCGTCAATAAGTCTTCAGTTTAGTTGATGTACTCATCATAATATCTGTACAGAGTCTGCAAATGTGAAATGAACACAAGATTGACATTTCAGGTTGTAAATGGGAAATGTAAACCGGACCGGTGTGCACCATTTCACCGAGATACATGTTCACAATCACATGCAGCTTATGAAAATGAAAATGTCTGATGGCATTTAAAAATCCTCTGAAGCCAGCAATAATCTCACGATATTGTCCTCATTATGTGGCATTAAGGAATCAAGAGCAGTAGGGTTGGTGGCATTTTTGTATTTCCAAAAATAACTCCCTCCCTTCTCTCCATCCGTACCTTGAGGAATAGTTTGGCGTGCTCGTCGTCCCGCGGCAGGTCTGCGCACAGCGAGCTCCACTGGGACAGCAGGTGCAGCACTTTTCGTTTCCTAAGCAGAGTGTCTCTCCCCTGCTCTTTCACCCTGCCTTTCTTTGAACAATAGGTGGACCAGGAGCAGTTAAGGCATCAAATCTATTCCAGCACACTAGACCGCTCAGATACACAGTTCAGAGGAAGGAGGAAACGCCTGCGGCTGAATTCTCTGTATTAAATTAACAGGGGTTCAGTAACAGTGAATTAATTGCATGCCCTCGGCTAAACGGCGTGGAATTTGTTAAGTGGTTTAACACCAGATAGGTCGCGTTGTTAAGATCGTGTAAAAGAACATGTATAACATAGTTCTGCATGGTCACAGTACAGTTCCACGAATTGCTTATTGTTTCATGGGGGTCTCAGATCATCTCACATTACTTTATAGAGAATCCATGACAGAGGACACGCAATATATAATACACAATATATAATAATTTACAATACATGATGACTAGATACACTACACGTCACTGTACACTTAAGGTCTTATGCTTAAAGTCTTGAATTTATTTTTGTAGATGAAGATTACCTGTGCCTACATTTATACTTCCAAACAAAAAATTGTGTGTGTGTGTTTCTAAATATACTGTATGTGTGTGTATTTATATATACACAATAAATATACACAGTACACATACATATATTATGTAAACAAAAACTTTTATTGCAAAAACTGCTGAAAAGTCAGCTTTGCATAACAGAAATAAACCATTTTTAAATATATAAAAAATTACAAAATTGTATTAATATTTTGCAATATTACAGTTTTTACTGTATTTTTGATCAAATCAATGCAATCTTGGTTAGCATAAGAGACTACTTTTAAAAAAATATTACTAAATATTTAAATTGTTTTTTATATTGTATTGTAAACACAGTTCACCTTTACAAATGTAAGCAGGCAGCTATTATATTAAACAACATCAGCAATGAAGCATATGATGAGAAGGATATTGACCGAGTAGTGCTTGGCACAGGTCACTGGTGGACATGAACACAGGGTACGTCAGCAGGAAGTCATCCAATAGATTCTCTGAAAATGAACAGAACATGTAATACGCATTAGACATTTTAGTAAGAAAACAACACAAAATCATTAAAAAAAAAACTCAATGAAGAACATTTTTAGGATTTTAAAGGAATAGGTCACCCTTGTCATTTCAGTTTTATTTGTTCTTGTGAAACACAAAGGAGATGTTTTGAAGAATGTTCATGCTGCTCTTTTTCAAATAGAGAGAAATGAAACTTGAAAAAGGCTGGGGAAAAAACCCCAAAACAAAACATAAAAGCATCATATGATCATTTCATATGACTGAAGTGCTATAGTCCAAGTCTTCAAGTCATCCAATATCTTTGTGTGTGAAAAAAACGAAATATAATTCACTGAAGAAAATTTGTTGAAAATCTGTAGTCACCATTCACTTTCACTGTACTGAATTGAGCAGCTTGAACATTCTGTCAAAAATCTGTTCTATGGAAGCAAAAAAGGTCATGCGCTTTGCGAAAGACATGAAGATGAGTAATTTAATTTTGGGCCAAGCTATTCCTTAAAACCTGATGTTTTAACAAAGTAAAACACTGCAGCTACATTGAGACGGTAAACGTTAAGACTCTGGTGCGTGTAGAGTCATAAAAAATTCAGCACAGCTGAATCAAACCCAACAGACAGTTTACATGTGCTCTTGTTTGTTTTCCTCTGTTCTCTCTCTTTCCTCCTGACCTCCTTTCTCCTACATTATCACACTTTGCTATTGCACCACTTTAATTAGAGTTGTGTTTGCCTGGAAGCGTTCAGCGCCGCTGTTCATACATCATCTCGCTGTGAAAGTATGACTGAAGGAACGAGCGCTCGGTGCGTGGTGACCTTGAGCAAGACTGCTAATGTTTTTAATCCCACTGCGCAGCGATGGCGGCAATCCTTATCTGCCTCGCAGAACGACAGAACATTTCCTCTGTGTAAAGTAATGGGCCACATTTAACCATATGCTGTGTAACCTTTGTTAAAGAGATTCATTTCATTCTGGAAAAGACAAACAACCCTTTATCATTCACCTTAGTATACCCCCATATGATATGCAGGAATTCTTTTTGTTTCCATTATTTCACCAACAGGCAATAATTCTTGATAGAACAACAATTCATATAGTATTATAGAGCCCCAGTAGAATATTTCATGAATGAATAGGATCCAAACAG
This sequence comes from Sinocyclocheilus rhinocerous, assembly GCF_001515625.1. Lineage (NCBI taxonomy): Eukaryota > Metazoa > Chordata > Actinopteri > Cypriniformes > Cyprinidae > Sinocyclocheilus > Sinocyclocheilus rhinocerous. Next base: position 1,017,205 of record NW_015633151.1, read on the forward strand.
ATCTGATCAGCACTCTATTCAAACAAAACATTTCACACACAAACAAAACAATAAAATAAAAATAAAAGTTTGTTAGGCTTAATTATATGTTGCATATTGCATATAATTATAATAATGCTTGTTGTACAGTATATATACTATACATAAATGTATATATATATTTAAAACAATTTTGGCAAGTAATATTTTTGTGGAAACCGTGATATACTCTCATAAGATAAAGATAAATAAATTAATATTTTTATTCAGCAGGTACACATTACATACAAAAGTGACAGTAAAAACATTTATAACGTTACAAAAGATTTAGCTTTCAAATAAATGCTGTTCTTTTGAATTTTCTATTCATAAAAGAATTCTGAAAAAAAAAAAAAGTATAACGTTTGCACAAAAATATCAAGCAACACAACAAAATGATTTATTTAATTAATTTAATAAAAAAATTATGTAATGGATGCTGACAATTCAGCTTTGCCATCAGGAATAAATTACATTTTCAAACATATTTAAATTAAAATACCTTTCATTTATTTTAAACTGTAATAATATTTCACAATATTACCGTTTAATCAAATAAATGCAGACTTGGTTAGCAAAGACTTTTCAATTTTTTTCTTCTTTCAATTGTTTTTTGTGTTACTGTTTTTTATTATAATAATACATAACTTAGTTTGCAAATGACACTTGATATATTGATATTTTTACATTTACATTTACAAGTGTTCAAATACTTTTTGGGGCCACTCTATGTTTGTGCATATCCAGCAAGACATTATTGAAAGTGTACTTAAGAATTATGTTTGTACAACATGCACACTGCTCCACACAGCTCAAGAAAGAAGAGAACTTTTGTTTCCACGACTTTGACACCTGTCACAAACATATTACAGAGGCACTTGGACTCAACTGTCTTGCTATTGGGTAAAAAAGCTGCAGGTTCATGGCTTGCATCTTGTGGTTACTGAGCCCTTACCAGTTCGACACACCATCCCCACTATATCCTACAGCTAATAATACAGAGACAAAATCCAGAGAAAGTGAACAAGAAGAGAAAGGGAGAGTAGAACATTAAATGGCCCTTTATACGCCTGCCCTCTCTGCTGATCCCACTGAAACAGACTATTACTCTCATAATGACACTATTACTCTGATAAGGCCGTAATGACTGATGTGCATTCACTGCTCATTCCGCTTTCATTTGCTCTGCAGGAATCTAAATTTCACCATTCGCTCTCACAGACATCAATCGATATTCTCATCTGATCTGCGGATCAACAGAATCTCTACATCGAAGCCTCTGAATCATAATCTGTTTTGGGCTTGTGAGAAATTTAGACGCTTTAAACGGACATTCCGAACACCTTTTAACAAATGTAACAACACTGAGCAAAACCTGATGTTGTGCTTCACTTGTTTATTTTTCAATTCAACTTTTTACTCCAATTATGTAATTTGTAATAAACAAAAACCAAATACTGTGAAAAAAAAAAAATCACAAGTGGCATATCTGTACATTCTGAGTTTCTATATTCAAACCTTTATCAGTGATGCACAAAAAAAAAAAAAAAGATTTTCAAAGTGACTTTGGCACTTTAAATTGAAGTTAATAATCATTATCGGAGAAAATGTCTCATAATTAGACTCAGAGGAAACATTACATTTACTGAACACATGCCCCAATGCAAAAATACAATAAAACAATTCACCCTCTTGGCTAGAGGATCAATAAACATTATCACCAAAATCAAATATGAACTGGTAATGAAATAGATCAGATTTGTCCCTCAAACCATTATTATGAATTATTTATAAGCCTTCAAAAGACTCTCATGTTTAAAAACATTCTTTTAAGCATGAATCTGACAAATATGAATGAGCTTTTATGAATATTAGGATTAAAAAAAAGAAAATTTTGCCAGTGGGGTAAGAAAAGTAAACTTTATACTTGAAAGGCAAAATTGCACAAGATATTCAGTCGTTCAAAAGTTTGTAGTCGATACAATTTTTTAAATGTTTTTGAAATAAGTGTCTTATTCTCACCACAACTTCATTTATTTGATCAAAATACAGTAAAAACTGTGAAATATTATAACAATTTAAATTAAGTCATATATTAAAAAAAAAATGTAATTAATTTTTTATGATGGCAAAGCTCAATTTTCATTAGCCATTCGGTGTCACATGATCCTTCAGAAATCATTCTAATATGTTGATTCGCTGCTCAAATAACATTTCTTAATATAAATATTTTTAGGATTCTTTGAATAGAAAGTTCAAAAGAACAGCATTTATTTGAAATCTTATTTGAAAATTTATTTTGAATCTTTTTTCTGTTCAGTCAGTTTGAAAGCAGCTGGCTAAAACCTTTTAATATATATACATACATATATATATATATATATATACAGTGGGTACGGAAAGTATTCAGACCCCCTTAAATTTTTCACTCTTTGTTATATTGCAGCCATTTTGTAGAACCGTCTCAAGGATGATCAGAAGAAATGGGCAGCACCTGATTTAAATATATGAGTGTCACAGCAATGGGTCTGAATACTTAGGACCATGTGATATTTCCGTTTTTCTTTTTTAATAAATCTGCAAAGATGTCAACAATTCTGTGTTTTTCTGTCAATATGGGGTGCTGTGTGTACATTAATGAGGAAAAAAAATTAACTTAAATGATTTTAGCACATGGCTGCAATATAACAAAGAGTGAAAAATTTAAGGGGGTCTGAATACTTTCCGTACCCACTGTATATACATACATATATATACATACATATATATATATATATATTCATATTCTGTTACCCTTAATGGAAGAATTTTGAAACAACCAGGACTCTTCCTAGAGCTGGCCTCCTGGCCAAACTGAGCAATTGATGGAGAAG
>NW_015633151.1:1020293-1022757 GCF_001515625.1 Sinocyclocheilus rhinocerous
GGTGTGGCCAGACTCAATCCTCTCCTCAGTGAAGACACATGAAAACCCACTTGGAATTTGCAAAACAGCACCTAACGGACCCTCAGACTGTGAGAAACAAGATTCTCTGGTCTGATGAAGCTCAATTCCAATCATCATGTTTGAAGGAAACCAGGCATTGCTCATCACCTGCAGAGTACCATCCCAAAAGTAAAGTGTGCTGGTAGCAGCCTCATGCTGTGGGGCTGTTTTTCAGTGGCAGGGACTGAGGGACTCGTCAGAGTAGAAGAAAAGCTCAATGCACCAAAATATAGAGATAGCCTTAATGAAAACCCAGTCCAGAGCATTCAGAACCTCAGACTGGGCAGCTTCACCTTCCAACAGGACAATGACCCTAAGCACACAGCAAGAGTGGCTTAGGGCCTATTTACACCTGGTCACGTCATGCGTTTTTCGCTGATCGGATATCTATCTGATTTGTTAAAACGTTTCCATTTACACTTGGCCACATAAATGTGCCTTCGCAAAAATAATATAAATCAATTCCCGCACTATATGCAAATTTGACGGAGTTCACGTTAGCGAAAGCAACAGATAAGCGCTGCATTTTATTCATTATCAGCTAATTTCAAGATCAAAGACCGCAACAGGAGAGAGCGCGGCCTTAGCACTGGAAAGATAGTTAGTCTCACTACTTTTAATGAAGATGATTGTGTGTTGAGCGTCTGCGACTTACGTTGTTTCATTTGTGGCAGTTTGCGCGTCGGCTTGCTGAAGAGATACTCAGCTACTCATCCGCGGCGATGCATGTTGCATTAGCGCTGTCATATCTGACTATAACATGCCATATAGCCTAAAAACGCGCTCACATGTTTATCATTTTAATATTTTGGGAGGAGTCAAATTTGCATATGTGGTTTCAACAACCAGATGCATTTACACTTGTCCAGTTTCATCTGGAATGCGGCCCAGACCACCTCCTGAAGTGGTTGGAGCGATCAGATTTAAATGCGTCTCGAAAGCGTTTCGGAGGGCATTTACACCTGGTCTTTTCACGATTGGATAGCTATCCGATCAGAGAAAACGCATGAAGTGACCAGGTGTAAACAGGCCCTTATAGACAACTCTGTGAATGTACTTGAGTGGCCAAGCCACAGCCTGGGCTTGAACCCAATCAAATACATGTATTTCTGGAGAAACCTGAAATGTGCGTTTGCCCCCATCCAACCTGACAGAGCTTGAGAGGTGAAGAGGCGCGAAGAAGAAGAATGGCAGATAATTGCCAAATGATGACGATCAAAGCTTGTCACATCATACCCAAAAAGAATTGAGGCTGTAATTGGTGCCAAAGGTTCTTCAACAAAGTATTGAGCAAAGGCTGTGAATACTTATGTACATGTGATTTTTTTTCCTTTTCGGTTTTTTTTTTTTTTTAATTTGCAAAGATTTCAAACAAACTTCTTTCACATTGTCATTATAGGGTTTGTAGAATTTTGAGGAAAATGGATTAAACATTATTTTGGAATAAGGCTGTAACATAACAAAATGTGGAAAAAGTGAAGCGCTGTGAATACTTTCCGGATGCACTCTATACTGTACATATACATGTATGTGTAAGCTGTGTAAAATGATTATGCAATTAAAAGTCAGAGGAGATATAAAGTGTTAGTGATTTTGTGTGTTAATACTAAGTAAAAGGTTAGCATAAATGCAGCTCTTAGAATTCCCGGAAAATGTAATTAAATAGAGCCAAATTAACAGACTGCAGCCATTTCTCACAGTCAGATTTAAGACAGTGTTTTTTACAATTACCACTAAATTAGACTTATGCAACCCAGACAGCGAAGTAGCAGGGAAGGAGGGTGGAATGGAGAGAAAAAGAGCATAATGAATGAGTTGAGTGTTTTCTGAAGCAGTGTATAGTGACAGAGGGATTCCTCCATAAGCTGTAAATCCAATTAGTGACACTCTTCCTGTGGGCTGCGGTGTGAGCATGCTGCATTGGCACTGTTGTAAATTCTTCCTTAATTTCACACTTACTTCCTTGAGCTTTGTGCGTTCTGCTCTACTGAACTGCTCGCATCATTATGGTAATCTGCAGCGAGCAGCTGTACACACAGCCGCCAAATGGTGCTCGCTCACACACACACACACACACACACACACACACACAGACATATACTGTGTCTGAATATGCATACTTTCCAACACTGTGACAGAATGCAAAACAGAGTATGTCAAATGAGTATGACTTTAGAAAACACAGTAGTCATGATACTGGATGACGTACTGCATCTCCTGATATTCTATGACCATTTTCACATTTAGTTCAAAATTAGGTTTGTTTTCTTGCTTATTTTGGGATCATATAGGCACTAAATGTACCAAAACAATTGGACAGAAACCACTCTGAAGAGATAAAGGTGCGTGGTAATGCTATTTTACAGAAGCAGTCTTAAAGGTGCAGACGCACCCCCCCCCCCCC
>NW_015633151.1:1022776-1046162 GCF_001515625.1 Sinocyclocheilus rhinocerous
AAAAACCATTATATTAGAATATCACTTTGCAGACACATTTATGGAGCCGACGCTTGAAACGAGCGGTGGAGACGTTTTAGACGTTCCAAGTTTATAAGGCGTGCAAATGAATGCCTCTTAATCATAGCTGAAGCTAACGAAAAATAATAATAAATGGCTAAATGCGTGTTTTGGTGCTTGGTCCGATCCACTTTTCAACAGCATTTTTCAAAAATCGCTTACTGCACGAGGGATAGTTCACCGAAAAATTACAATTCTGTCATCATTTACTCACCCTCATGTTGTTCCAAACCTGTTGAGTTTCTTTCTTCTGCTGAACACAAAAAGATATTTTGAAAAATGTTGCCAACAAAATAGTTGACGGTAGATGACGTCAGCTGTTTGGTTACAAACATTCTTCAAAATATCTTCTTTTATGCTCAACAGAATAAAAGAATCTAATACAGGTTTAGAAAAATGAAAACTCTGTCATCATTTACTGACTCTCATGTTGTTCCAAACCGATGAAGGGATGGAGGTTTCATTAAAAATATCTTAATGTGTGTTTTGAAAATACGGTCTGATTTTCGTATGCAATTTATAATTTCTAACTAATTCATAAAAAACGGCAGATGGGCTGAATGAAAATGCAAAATTTCTCTGTTAGTAGGTGGCACACTTAGACAAGCAGAAATACTCAGAGTTACCCCGATACACAAATGCTGCACAACTTTTTGTTGTTGACACTCACTTGTAACTGAGAAGAATGTTGTTAATGTAATGTAGTTAAACCATATTTACTTGTTTTCAAACCATTGAGATTTTTGTATTCACATGGTGCTTTTAAACTACAAAAAAAATGTTTGCATTGACGGCATGCATATGTGTGTCTTAGTCTGAACAGATCCAATAACAGCCATTAATTCAAATGACAATTTTTACCAAATGTTTTGTAAAAATTCCTAGTTCACATCAAATTTTTGCACTGAATTTTCATCTTGGTGTGAACAGGCATTTAGAGCTGTTGTTGATACCTTTTGAAATTCAGAAAAGCACTTGCGAACTAGATATTCTGACCAATGAGGGGACACTTTGCTCACATGTGACTTGACCAATTTGGTCATTTTGGAATATTTCTTTGTGAAATCATCCCTAAATCATCAGAATTAAGCAAACCAAACTAGTTTGTACAATAAGTGGACACTTTGCTATCCCATAATACCACTCAAACTGTCAGATTCGAAAAATTTGTGTCGGTACCAAAATATTTGCAAAAATCAATGCCAGTATGGTGAATATAGTATGTGTGTACTTTTACTACACCTGCAAAAATATTGTTTGTATTGTCAGTTCTTCATGAAAGAACTGGAATTCAGATGCAGTTAGAGAGGTTTAAATGATACCCTGAAACAAACTGCTTTAACAGAAAAAGCTGCATTCTCACCAAATACATTCACTCCTACTCACACCTTGTTATTCTGCAAACCAGTGAAGAAACAAAGCTTGATCAGTCCCACTGTAATCATTGAAACTGTCTACACTGCAAGTGTGCATCTTTATGCTCTAGTTTTGTTGTGCTGTGCATCTGGAAACGGTGCTAAACTAGTTAAACTAAATCCAATCATCCAATCAGCAGCTGCATGCAAACGCACACACATACAGTACACACACTAATTTGCAGAGACACCTTCACAAGAATTCTCATTAACACTCTCACTCTGCAGCAGCAGATAAAACTCACTCGCACTTCTCCAGCTCATTTTTTTTCAGCTACCACTAAAACATGGTGCATTTTTCATTATCTGAAGAATGAAGGACTTCAGCTACAGCTCAACGTGCCACTTTTCCTAGAAAAAAACCTCATGCTCTGCCATGAGAAAGTGCAAGACCAGCAAAGGATTAGACATACTTGACTTAGTAACACCTTTTTTTCACTCCATGGTAATTGTGCATGTAGCAAACCAATAAACTGACCATGACTAAGAGTGTAAACTGGATCTAGAATCAGATTTCTATAGCCCTTATGTAGCCCCGCCCCTTTTCAGTGCTGTGTTCATTGTCTTGTCTTCCATTTGTATTTCCACAACATGAAGGTAAGGTCGTACAAATTTATGAATCAATCACTCGTTTTAAAATCTTCTCAGTCTACTGACATTATGACATCCACTTCAAACATTGCTATAACTTTCATTAACTCTACACTAATAAATTTCACTTCACCAGATAATTACTCTTCAACAGTGATACTATAGAGCTACCGCAAAAGGACAAAACTCGCATAAGGTCTATAAGATATAAAGATTGCAGTGAGATAAGTCACAGATGACTCTTACAAAGTCTATGAAGGTCATATTTCTCCTCAAAATAATAATACAAAAAGTGTAACATTTGATTTAGTTTAAACATAAATTAACCTTATTTTATAACCTTTAAAAAAATTATTCCTTTTCACACAAATTTGACTTTTTTTGCACCAACGTCTCATTATTGTAACACACAAAAATAAATCTAAGTTGTATTTATACACCACAGACTTATTTGTTGTACTCTTTTTAATTTACATTTATTTAAAATTAAACTAAAATGTATTCATGTGAATTTGAACTAGATAAATAGTAGATAGATAATAGATAAATAAATAAACCATTCATCATGGTAACAAGAATGTCAAATTTAAAAAAGCTTAATGGTTAAATATGTTTATGAGATTCATCCTAAAAGTGTTTCAGGACATGGTTCCTGAGAAGATGCTATTTGCAATCATTATGAATACTGAAACATCTGGAAACTCTCATTATATGGGAAATTGTTTAGCAAGAGGATTTTGTTGCAAAAACCTTGGCCAAATGATGGCAGAAACAATGTTTTGTGTTTCCTCTCACAGTGAAAAAGTAGGTCTAGCTACATTCCCGGTGTCTCTTGCATCTTCTAAGCTCTTTCAAGCTCTTCCACCCACACTGCAGGAATGATCAGACAGACTATGTCAGCTTGACTTAAAAAAAAAAACATGATGTAAAAAAGCTGAGCGTTAATGACCACCTCAATGACAGCGGCAAACCCTGGAGGTCAAATGAGCTGCTGTCTGATGCTTTGATGGACAGCTGAGGGATAGCACAGTTCATGGCTTTGCAGGCACAGACCCGGTCAGCTGCTTATGATATTGACAGATTCACGCATGAAACCAGAGCATGCAGAAAAAAGAAAATGAGACTGTTACAGTTAATGAGAAGGTGAGACAGATGATTGACTTTAAACAACATCTCATTAAGTGTTTGCAGCAGATTTACCAGCATTCTTGAAAAGCACACATACAAACTCACTCCTCTCCTTTTGTTTTTGATGTCTAGAGGAAGGATTTTACTCAAATTATCCCCGTTTTGCATAAATCATGCTCATAGAGCATGGATAATAAGCTCTGACAGCTTCGGGCCCATTATGCTCAGGGTTCGTGTGGGAGTGTTCAGCAATTCTGGTGTGAGCCGAGTTATTATCATCAATGAAGCCATTCCCACAAGTCTCTCCCTCAACCATGTGGTCAAGGTTTGATTATCGCTCATTGACCAGAGCTCGCCAATTACCCTCAGCAGGCCTTGAACACAAATCTGACCAGAGCGCTGCTCAGGTGACTGACTTCATTTAAGGCAGGAGTAGAAGATATTGGATCAGGGAAAACCAATTTGCATCCCTTACTGAAGCACATGAGCTCGTCCTTTATCATATTTGTTCAACATTGACTATCGGACTGTTAAAGAACACTGGATAAATACATGTTACTAACATCATTGTCTGATCTAGATGTAAATCTAAATGCTTTTACTTTTGAATGAGAAGTTGATTCATATTTTCATTACAAATTATATTATTACAATTATAATTTAAAGGAAAAGTTGAAGTAATATATGAATGTTTTCGAAAGAAGTCTTTTATGCTAATCAAGGCAGCATTTATTTGATTAAATAAAGAAAATGCAGCAAAAACAGTAATATAGTGAAATATTGTTACAATTTAAAATACTTTTGCATACTTTTATATTTAAAAATTTGAAAAAATGTATTTCTTTTCATTTATTCCTGTGATGGTATAGCTGAATTTTGAGCGGCCATTGGATATATTCCTTGTAATTATTAATGTTGAAAACAGTTGTGCTGCTTCAAAATTTTTTGGGAAATCATATTTTCCCAAAAAATTATGAAGCAGCACAACTGTTTTCAACATTAATAGCCCTACTTTTTTTTTGTATGAATACAAAGTTCAAAAGAAAAACATTTATTTGAAACAGAAATCTTAGAAAAATATAAATGTCTTTTCTGTCATTCTACCTGCATTTCATATAGGAACTTTTACCAGTGTGATACATCAGATCATTGTTCTGTAAATAGACTTTTCATTATTACAGGCGGAACACTGAAAACTGAAAATTACTGGAGAAAACGGTCCATATTGGACACAAAGGAAACATTTCATTCATCGAACACATGTTAGAATCCAAAAATACAATAAACCGATCTATCCTCTTGGCTAGAGGATCAATAAACATTATCACCGAAATAATCCAAGACGAATTAGCAATGAAATTGATCAGATTTCTTCCTCAACCCATCTGTTTCTTTGCTATCGGGGCAGCATTCTCCCGGAATCCTTCAACCCTCATGCAAACACATGCAGACTGAAAGCAGAAAACAGATGACAGACAACAAAACACTATTCCGAATTAATCACAGTAGTAAAATTGTAACACTTCTTGTGTGTTTGACCATAAAATCTTTTTTAACAAACAAAAGCATTGAGCCACATAAAAATACCAAACCACTATCACTCTCCTTCTTTCATTGCACATCGTCTTGTTTCTGTATTTATTAGCACTGAAAGATGCCAAGAGCTCCAGCTCTAGCTCTGTAGGGAGATACAGTTGGCTGGATACCTTTCATTTGGAAAAACAATAAAACAACCTCTGCTCTCCATAAACGAATCAATACTTTTACTGCTCGCTTCCCTTCGGCTTCATACGTTAAACAACAAACATTTAAATCCCTTTGTGTACAGAAGCTGCCTGTCCTGCAGGATGTAAACACGGAATTCATATGGGATCAGCTGATGGATACATCAGAAGCTGTATGAAATCAATACTGAGCCCTATCAAACTCCCTACACATGTGAGGGGAGTGCAAGCATGACAATCCCATATAATACACCGGCAAGCTTCATCTCCCCTGAGACCTGTCCTCTGGGAATCTCCGTCTCTCCTTCTGTCTGTCTGATTCTTTCTTTGTCTCTCTCCGTTCACAAGAACACATAATACAAAGAAATATGGACATACACAGACACGCTAAAAGCCTTAGAAATCTATACATGGATCACCAGGCATTCTGAGCCAGTGCAATGATGGTGCATTTCAAAAATTACATAAAAAAAACAAAACTCATTTATTATCTGTCACACCATTTAAACCATAATAGCTTTATAGTGTGGACAAAACCCTCCCAGCAGAATAGAGCTTACCAGGCAGTTAGGAGTGAATCCACTTCATCTGACAGTTCATAGATCATGACGGCCTTTTCTACCAGCAGTATGTCATTGTTAATTCTGACAACACCTACAAATCTTTGTTTTTTATAATAGAATGGTGACGATAAGAGGTGTACTACATCAGCACAAAGCTTTTAGAGGAATAGTTCAACTACAAAATTAATTTATATCTTTCGGGAGATGTAGGGCTTGCTTTCTTGTGTAGAACACAAAAGGAGAAGTTTAGCAGAATGTCCAAGCTGCTCATGAAAGTGAAAGGGGACTTTAAAAAAAACTTTTTCATACAAATATAGTGTATGGCTGCAGAAAACTTGGAAATGTTGTGCAAAATGATGCATTTGGACTACTTTTATGGTGCTTTTTGTCCTCTTTGGAGCTTGAAATCTCCAGTCCCCATTTACTTGCATTGTATGAAGAAAAAAAAAACAACGTAAACATCCTTCAAAATGTTTCCTTTTGTGCTCCACAGAAGAAAATCAGTCATGTTTGAGACAACATGAGTGTGAGTAAATGAAAATTTTCAGAACAAAAAAAAAAAAGACATTAACTGAACTTTCCAAAAAGGAAAGTTCAGTTAATGTCTTTTTTTTTTAACTCTCCAGAACTCTCCTCCACTGCTGAACACAGGAGATGTTGTTGTTTGTACAGTACAACCAAACCACTTATACTCACATAAATTAATGTGAGTATAAGTGGTCTGGTTGTACTGTACAAACAACAACATCTCCTGTGTTCAGCAGTGGAGGAGAGTTCTGGAATTGCATTGAAAGCAAACAGAAGAACTGCAGCAGCAGTGCAGGATTTAAACAGACAGACTGTGCGCACAACAGAGAAGTGAGCTGAACTATAGCGATTAGCTATCAATGTCTTTAATGAGGTTAGAACTCACTCCGCTGGACTGGCTCGCCATGCAGACGGAGGGGGACCAGCCTCCGCAGAGTCAGGCTTTTTTTGAGGGGAAGAACACTTACTCATTCCTCTAATCCAGTCTGAGAGACATAATAGCTTGATATCTAACACACACAACTTCAGCCATTCAGAATACCAAAGCAGAATGCATTCAAGCTACTTTTAAATAAGCTTGAAAAATGAATGTGTTTCTTTGTTCAGCTACAAAACATAACTGTGAAGAAAGCTTTATAAGAATAACAAATTCCACAGTTTCCCTCCATATTTGACCCAGACCTAATGGCTTTAGGGCTACAGAGATGTTCTGTTACCTGTGGAGAATCCAAATCAATACTTTTACAACAACCATTCCTGCTGGAAAATGAAAAATAATGTGAGCCTGGCAGGCAGAATATTACATGCAATGGTACTATAGTTTTACCTCATATGACCCAGATATGATTAGAATTTCAAGAATTTACAGTATTTATAGGATAAATGAACACCTTGTTTAATTGTTGGCAGCTAAACATGGAGTGCAGCAAGCCATCCATGACGGCAGGGCACTGAAGCCAGCAGGAGATAATAACTCAGTACCAGCAGGACAGAATATAGTGGGACAGTCAGCTAAAAGTAGATCACCATAAAAACAAAACCAGAAAATATACTGCTGTTTGAAGCACACGCAACAACATTTAAAGTGCATAGCTGATTGGGGAAAAAATAGCATTTTCTTCATTTTTTGTAGGATTCAAGCTGGTCTTGAATAGCCCAGGTACTATATTTAGATCTACTATTACTAAAATAAGAGTTATTAAAGGGACGGTTCACAAAAAAATGAAAATTCTGTCATCATTTAACTTTCATGACATACCAACCCTGCATGACTTTCTTTCTTCTGCAAAACACAAAAGAAGATATTTTGAAAAGATTTCAAACTGTTTTGTCCATATAATTAAACTTAAAGCCAAAAACACATTGGACTCTATAGGACCCTACTTTCATTGTAAAAAGACATTGTTCAAAATACCTTCTTTTGTTTTCCACAGAAGAAAGTAAGTCATTAAAGGTTTAGATCAACATCAATGTGTGAATTTTAATTTTTGGGTGAACTAGAAGGGATGATCATGTTCGAGATGATGATTAAACTATTATTTTTTTGGGATTTAGCTTTTATATATATACAGTATATATCTCTCTCTCTCTCTCTCTCTCTCTCTATATATATATATATATATACAGTGGTGTTTTCAATGGGTTCGTTTTATCGTGACCCAACACAATGCTACTGTAAGCACTCATGTCTACTGTCTATTTGCTCATTGGAAAGGTGGATTAATTCGACTAATTTAGTTATTTGATATTGCGTAATCATGAGTTGCAATCAGACTATGCTGAAATGTTGTGAGTGGTGAGCTGGTTTGTTGACTGTATATGTATAATGAAAACATATTTGAACAGGGATAGTCCACCCAAAAATGAACATTATGTCATTATTTACTCACCTTTATATTGCTTCAAATCTAGTTTCCTTCTTCTGTGGAGCACAGAAGAAGATATTTTGAAGAATGTTGGTAATTAAACAGTTTCGGTTCCCATTGACTTCCATTGTATTGACAAAAATAGCGGGAAAGTCAGTGGGAACGGAGACTGTTTGGTTATTAACATTCTTTAAAATGTCTTCTTTTGTGTTCAGCAGAAGAAAGAAACGCATTTACATTACATTTACATTTAGTCATTTAGCAGACGCTTTTATCCAAAGCGACTTACAAATGAGGACAATGGAAGCAATCAAAATCAACAAAAAAGCAATGATATGCAAGTGTTATAACAAGTCTCAGTTGGGTTAACGCAGTACACGTAGCACGGTTATTATTATTTTTTAATTATATGAAATTAAATAAAAAGAAAACAGATAGAATAGAAAAAGAATAGAGCAAGCTAGTTTTAAAGGCCTTTTTTTGTTTTTGTTAATTGTATAATAAATAAAAAGAAAACAGATATAATACAAAAAGATTAGAGAAGCTAGTGTCAGTTTTTTTTTTTTTTAAAGAAAACAAGCAGTAAATGAATAGAGTGCAAGTCTAAAAGCTGCTCGGATTGAGTTGGGCAACTCATATAGACTCATAGGTGAGTAAATGAAGAGAATTTTCTTTCCTTTTTTTCCCTTTTAAGTCAAGCTCATAAATACATGAAATATGAATGCCATAGCATTAGAACAAAATATTAAACAAACCACCATTTATTTTAAAGAAAGATAGCACAAACATATTTACAATCAAAACATTTCACAAAAAAGGTATTAAACTATTTTTTTTAAGTATTTAAGGGGTCATTAACTGAGAAACCAAAATTCCCTTGATCTTTTCACATATAAGAGGTCATTGTACTATAAAAAAAAATGTACGTTTTAGAACTCAAAACTTTCGTGTTATATTTGTAGGCAGTCTGTCAAAACGACAGCTTTTGGAATGTTCTACTCTATGATGTAATAGTGTAGATAAGCGCTACCTCTGCAGAAGAAGATCAATGCCTGCTTCTACATCGCTGCCTGTTTAGCTCCGCCCACCGATTCGTGCATGTAGAGTAAATATAGACAAGGGCGAATGCAGGTCTACGCAGAAACCAAACGATAAAGATGGCTTAGTACCAAGCTGTGGAAAAACAGTCTTTGCACTGCCTTCCTTCTGATTCCAACATTAGGAAAGAGTGAATGAACTTTAGTTTAAATGAAGATCCAGACCACGTCAGTAAGAACTTGGTCCTTTGTTCACTTCATTTTACCGCGGATTCGTTTACAAACAAGGCACTATCCGACGTGGGATTTTCAAAAATATTGAAACTAAAAGACGATGCTGTGCCGACTATATTGTATCTGACAGTAATGTAGCAACACAAGTGTGAGTAACTGTTTGCATCATGGTCACTATTGCAGAAAATAGCTTCTATGATGTTTTTTGATGTAAAAATCTTGATAACATTATAAGTGGACCTCAGAGAACAGTACAAAATAAAAAAAGGCAGTTCATGATCCCTTTAAATATAAAGCAATAAAAAATACTGTTAAAAATACGATTATGACATTTTTACAGCAACATTTGTTTGCAGATGCCATAGACAGAATTACTTTGCAGTGGCTTGTAATTTCATAAAGAACTGCAACATGATACATGATTCAAGATAAACTAATTATGTATTATGAAAGAAATGTATAAGAATAATATTCACAACTCTGAATCACCAGAACAAAATACTGGCTCATCATTTGATTGATAATTTGTCAATAATATGCTAAATATAAATACATAAACAATCCTATTGTCACAATGACAAAAAATATTTATTTTTAATGAAAATAGAATATTCCGTTTCTTGGCCTTAATGAAATATTTATAGATAGCTAGTTAACATTTATTAGTGAGGGTTGCAAAAAATACATTCGGGCCCATGACAATTTGAATACATGCATTTTTAACCGGGGCTTTAGTGTCAAATAGCCTACTTTTAGTGGCCATTGCATATGTATTGTAGGTGTATATGTGTATACAGAATGTGTTTGTGTGTGTATGAAGGAAAGTTTCTGGGAACCAACATTTCACTGTTATTGTCCTGTAAAAGCCCTGTCACTTTGTCCTGTGTGTGTTATCAATCTTACACAGCTCTCTGAACACACTGAAAAACACACATACTGAGAACAAAGCACTCAATCCATCCCATCTCCAATATTCAGATACTCTTAAAACTCAACAGACATGTACAAACACAATTCACTACATCAGACATAATCATTGCTGTATATAATTATGTATACAAAATACTAATTTAGGTGGTCAAACATTGGCTTTACTAGTGCAGACTAAACCATACAAAATACCCTCATAAACTGTCTGAAATGGAAAGCCAGAAGAAACTTTGATTGTATATTAATACTTAAAAACCACTCTGGACTCTGAACTCCAATAAAGTATAGTATAGTATAACTATAGTTTAGGCAGCATGTGAACTGCTGGCGTGACTCTCTGGTGTGTGTAAACAAGGGTGTGAACCTCTCATGCCTTCCATAATGCTTCAGCCAACAACATACAGACCAGGATCTTGCCGTCGCTCTACGAAAACATCCTCATTACAATGATACACTAAGAGAAGCGCATTTGAAGTTAGCAGTAATTAATGGAGATCATTCAGGGTTTGTGTGTGTGTGTGTGTGCGCGTTTTAATGAGCTGATTTTAATGTTCTCTGTCCCCAGACCACAGCAAACAGCACATCAGTCAATGTGGCGTGTGTGCGGCCGTAATTAGGCAGGCAGACAGACAGGCTGGAAGGACCAGCACTTTTCTGCTCTAATTGCCAATTGCACTGAAGCATTGAGAGACCTTCAGTAATCTTGCTCGCACAACCACGTCAGTAAGAACTTGGTCCTTTGTTCACTTCATTTTACCGCGGATTCGTTTACAAACAAGGCACTATCCGACGTGGGATTTTCAAAAATATTGAAACTAAAAGACGATGCTGTGCCGACTATATTGTATCTGACAGTAATGTAGCAACACAAGTGTGAGTAACTGTTTGCATCATGGTCACTATTGCAGAAAATAGCTTCTATGATGTTTTTTGATGTAAAAATCTTGATAACATTATAAGTGGACCTCAGAGAACAGTACAAAATAAAAAAAGGCAGTTCATGATCCCTTTAAATATAAAGCAATAAAAAATACTGTTAAAAATACGATTATGACATTTTTACAGCAACATTTGTTTGCAGATGCCATAGACAGAATTACTTTGCAGTGGCTTGTAATTTCATAAAGAACTGCAACATGATACATGATTCAAGATAAACTAATTATGTATTATGAAAGAAATGTATAAGAATAATATTCACAACTCTGAATCACCAGAACAAAATACTGGCTCATCATTTGATTGATAATTTGTCAATAATATGCTAAATATAAATACATAAACAATCCTATTGTCACAATGACAAAAAATATTTATTTTTAATGAAAATAGAATATTCCGTTTCTTGGCCTTAATGAAATATTTATAGATAGCTAGTTAACATTTATTAGTGAGGGTTGCAAAAAATACATTCGGGCCCATGACAATTTGAATACATGCATTTTTAACCGGGGCTTTAGTGTCAAATAGCCTACTTTTAGTGGCCATTGCATATGTATTGTAGGTGTATATGTGTATACAGAATGTGTTTGTGTGTGTATGAAGGAAAGTTTCTGGGAACCAACATTTCACTGTTATTGTCCTGTAAAAGCCCTGTCACTTTGTCCTGTGTGTGTTATCAATCTTACACAGCTCTCTGAACACACTGAAAAACACACATACTGAGAACAAAGCACTCAATCCATCCCATCTCCAATATTCAGATACTCTTAAAACTCAACAGACATGTACAAACACAATTCACTACATCAGACATAATCATTGCTGTATATAATTATGTATACAAAATACTAATTTAGGTGGTCAAACATTGGCTTTACTAGTGCAGACTAAACCATACAAAATACCCTCATAAACTGTCTGAAATGGAAAGCCAGAAGAAACTTTGATTGTATATTAATACTTAAAAACCACTCTGGACTCTGAACTCCAATAAAGTATAGTATAGTATAACTATAGTTTAGGCAGCATGTGAACTGCTGGCGTGACTCTCTGGTGTGTGTAAACAAGGGTGTGAACCTCTCATGCCTTCCATAATGCTTCAGCCAACAACATACAGACCAGGATCTTGCCGTCGCTCTACGAAAACATCCTCATTACAATGATACACTAAGAGAAGCGCATTTGAAGTTAGCAGTAATTAATGGAGATCATTCAGGGTTTGTGTGTGTGTGTGTGTGCGCGTTTTAATGAGCTGATTTTAATGTTCTCTGTCCCCAGACCACAGCAAACAGCACATCAGTCAATGTGGCGTGTGTGCGGCCGTAATTAGGCAGGCAGACAGACAGGCTGGAAGGACCAGCACTTTTCTGCTCTAATTGCCAATTGCACTGAAGCATTGAGAGACCTTCAGTAATCTTGCTCGCACACACACACACACACACACACGTGCATGTGCACACTGCAACCCCCCCACACACTCATGATGATCAGCACAAACTGCATTAAAACAGCCACAGTCTCAGGCTCATCTCCCCAGGCAGAAGTTTCTGCTTAGCTTTGGCCAGGCAAAAAGCTCCATTAGTGGCAGCGTATCATAAACAAGTCCTGCCCATATATCTGACTCCAGGGGAGGAAATCTGAACGTTTAAGTAGTGGCAGAGGAACATTACGTAGGATTGAAAAGTGGCATTTAGTGGCATTAAGATGTGCTAAGGCTTTCGCTGGAAGTGAAGTGAAAACTTCTGGGCTGTTAAAATGCCACCTTCTTCAGCTATAATGGCATCAGTGCGGGCTGGAGGCAAACTCGAATGAGCTGCACCTGTTTGATGCAAGAATCTATTTGCGTCTTTTCTTTCTACCCACAGAGTATCCATTTGCATGCATTTATTTTTGAATGGGCACCAGTGGGAACGTATTTGATGTCAGAGGCAAAATAAGATACAACCAAATGAAAATGAAAAACGTAGGAGTTTTCATCATAAAGGTGCAGTCACACTGCATCTATTGTTAATAATGTAGATGTAAGAAGTCACACAGAAGTCACTTTCAAACCAAGCAGCTTTCTGTTGGTCAATGCGGCAGGCAAATTCACTGACCAACTGAATCAGTTGCAAAGTCTGTGTGGGAAAGTCTTTCGTCCTCATGCAAAATTCCAAATTACATAGATTCCTATTGAAGTTACTGTATTTCACCAGTGGAAAATTGCAAAGCAATTTTGGTCTTGTGAAACCAATTTTGCTTAGCAAATTCCAAATTCATTTTACATTTCATATTGTTTGAAGGCATATTCAAAGATGTCAGGGTGAAACAACTGTCCTGAATAAAATTATATAATTTTAAAAAACCTTTCTCCAAATCAAAGTCATATGGTATGACCAATAAAATAATAAAAAAATAAAAAAATAAATACATAAATAAATAAAAGAACATTAAAAAGGAAATGAGAGGACCCCTGCAGACCCTCAATACAGTGTGTCAAGTTCAATACGTGTTTTAAAATATAAAATAATTTGACCTTTTTATGACAAGGCAAGGTTACTTCAGGTTGTAAAATGTCAAATGCCAAAAAGTAATTATATTATTTTGAAAGTCATTCTAATAATGTCAAGATTAAAGGGTTAGTTCACCCAAAAATGAAATTTTGTCATCATTTACTCACCCTTATGTCGTTCCAAACCTGTATGAGGTTCTTTCTTATGTTGAACATAAAAGTAGATATTTTGAAGAATGTTGGTAATCGAACAGTTGATGGTCCCCATTGACTTCCATAGTATTTATTTCCCTACTATGTAAGTCAATGGGTACCAACAACTGTTTGGTTCTTCAAAATTTCTTATTTTGTGTTCATCATAAGAAAGAAACTTATACAGGTTTGGAACGACATGAGGGTGAGTAAATGATGACAAAATTGTCTTTTTTGGGTGAACTATTCTTTTAAGATGTGTACACTCACATGTATTCAAAGTTTAAAGGGTTAGTTCACCCAAAAATGAAAATTAGCCCACGTTTTAATGAGTTATATTAAAAATGGTCCTTGCTCTTCCAAGCTTTATAATGGCACTGGGTGGGGTGTTTTTTTTTTTCAACAGTCCAAAAGTAGTCAAATAAAATGCATCCATCCATAATAAAACGTGCCTCACACGGCTCCAGGGGGTGAATAAAGGCCTCCTGTAGCGAATCGATGCGTTTTTGTAAGAAAAATATCCATATTTAAAACGTTTTAAACACTTTTCTCTCACTTCCGCTAACTGTTGTAGGCAGAAGCCGTTCTGGCGGATGACGTAGGCATAGCGCATGCAGCGGTGATTAGTGACGAACGCGGAAGTGCGGAAGAGAGACAGCAAAAAAAACGCCGGTCACGAATTACAAGTTCAAAATTAGGATTTGTAAAGAAAAATGTCGGAGGATTTCGATATAAGCCAAGAGGAGACTGGTTTTCCTTTGCTAAAGTAAGGAAACTTTGCTTCCTTTGCTTCTGTAAACAAACTCGCGAGACTAGCATATCTCCAGAGGTGGAAAGAGTACGAAAATATTCTACTCAAGTAAAAGTACTATTACATTAATGAAATTTTACTTAAGTACAAGTAAAAGTACAAGTCTAAAAATCGACTCAAGTAAAAGTAAAAAGTAGCTCGTTTCAAATTTACTCAGAGTAAAAATTACTTAGTTATATTTTAACAGTGGGAGGGAGGCAAAAATGGGATAGGCCAAGGGTGTCAAACTGAGTTCCTGGAGGGCCACAGTCCTGCACAGTTTAGATATAACCCTAATTAAACACATCTGATCCAGCTAATCTAATCATTTAGGCTTATTTGAAAACTACATGGTATGTGTGTTGGAGCAGGGTTGGAACTAAACTCTGCAGGGCAGCGGCCCTCCAGGAACTGAGTTTGACACCCCTGGGATAGGCCTATAAATCTCAAACCAGTTGTTTTTAATTAATGGAATCAGTTATTTAGAATAATAAGACATTTGTGCTGTTACCAGGCAAATTAAATCAGTATCAACAAAATGACACACTGTTTAATGCAGGACATGAATGCATTTAACCTGCAGTTACATTAAATGCAGAAATAATGTTTTGATATATAAGACATAAAAATGTTGAATTATATACTCATTTGAAATTATATTTTAAAAAATAAATCAAAATCAAAAGATACTTTAAATGTGAAATTAAAACCGCCAGTAGGTGTCAGCAAGTCACTGTGCAATATGGTGTCTAAAACGCAAGCCTCTTAATTATTGTTTATTGAACTGTTGTAAAAAAAAAAATCTGTATGTAATCATGCAGATTTTTGGAGGAAAAAAACGGCACTCTTCGTGTGATATTGATTTACTATATGAAATGATATAAATATATACATTTTCTGCCCCTATATCTTCAATTTTGTGATCATTCTAAATGCATTTTAACAGACTGAATCATGCAGTGAAAGAATGCGCGCGCTAACTCTAAATGCGCGCGCACACTAGTCTAATCTACTAGACTTCACAGCACTCTGTAGGAGTGTTTTGTTTGGTTTTTGGCAAAATACTGATAATGTCACATCGTTAAAACAACAATTACGATATTATCGCAGACGATATATATCGCACACCCTGCACCACAATCTTTTTGACCAATTTGTGCAAAACCTTTTGCTAAACTTTCAAAGCTTAATTTCAACCACCAATGCAAGCATTTAGCTTACCTCTACATCCTTGTGAAGGGTTGATGTCGAGATTTTATAAGCTGCTAGTTTGGTCTCCCTAGGCAAACACAGCTTACACTGCATAATAGAGCATAAATATATGGCCAGGGGTTCACTTCATTTCCTTCGAGTTGAACTTCAGCAGAATACGACAAGGTTTCGTTTTCAGCTGGGTCTGCACCACTAACGCCTGTCTTGTCCGTCTCCATCTTTCTTGTGATTTTAGCGCCAGATTGTTCTCCTGCCCATTATTTACTGCAGTAGTTTCCAGGGAGCAATTTTTTATTGATTATTTTTATTGAAAAATTAATGTGTTTTAAAATGTAGCGAAGTACAATACTTCAAACAAAATATACTTAAGTAAAAGTAAAATTACAGATTTTAAAAATAACTTTAAAAAGTAGAAGTACACAAAAAAGCTACTCAATTACAGTAACGCAAGTAAATGTAATTTGTTACTTTCCACCTCTACATATCTCACAGGCGCGCGCTGCACATACGTCCTACGTCATCCGCCCGGAATAGCTTGCATGTATGACAGTTAGT
This sequence comes from Sinocyclocheilus rhinocerous, assembly GCF_001515625.1. Classification (NCBI taxonomy): domain Eukaryota; kingdom Metazoa; phylum Chordata; class Actinopteri; order Cypriniformes; family Cyprinidae; genus Sinocyclocheilus; species Sinocyclocheilus rhinocerous. Next base: position 1,039,034 of record NW_015633151.1, read on the forward strand.
GGAAATGAGAGAAAAGTGTTTATAACGTTTTAAATATGGATATTTTTCTTATAAAAACGCATCAATTCGCTACAGGAGGCCTTTATTCACCCCATGGAGCTGTGTGAGGCACATTTTTTATGGATGGATGCGCTTTATTTGACTTCTTTTGGACTGTTGAAAAAAAAAACACCCGCCTAGTGCCATTATAAAGTCGAAAGCAACAAAACCATCTATCTATCTGAGCCACGCTGCAATACATTATTATACAATATAAGCCATTTTAAATATTACAAGGACAAACTGTCTAGATGAAAACGGTTCAGGAAGCTTAAAAATGTATTTATACCTTTGAACAACTTTGTTAGATCTATCCATTTCTTAAATTTCTGTTATTACGTTTTGAAAAATCTAGGTCTACACACAAAAGAAATGAAAAACACTGCAAAAAAATTATGGAAACTTGCATGAGTACAGTTATGTAAATTGCAAATGCTTCAGTCACTGAAACAAGGAGCAGAAGCCTCTGGAACACAGAAGTGCTGTGTTTATGTAAGTGACAAAAAGACAATGTGATATTTTAAATCATTTCCTGGCCTGTTGACATTACTTTGCGAAGGCTTCCATAATTCCTACTGGAATAAACAAAAAATACATACTTTTTCATATATCTCATTTATAGCTCCTAAGGGCTACATGGATATAGGATACAGATCTATAACCAAACCCACAACAAATAGATTAAAGCATAACAAAAAAAAAAACAATAACAAGAGTTATTCTTCATTAAAAATACATTATGTGTGTGCCTAGGAAACAGACCCACAGTATCTTGCTGATAAAAAAAACTGAATAATATTTAGCTTAAATTCATGCATTTGGCTCCCTACAAAGCCAACACATAAACTAACTTACAGACCAGAACACTGAAAGCATATATTCTACTTCAAGCCTTTAGTTTACTCTATCCAAGTCCTTGCCATTGCAAATAGGCTCCACATACTATTAAACACAAAAGATTACATCACTTGAGGCCATGAGTGAAAGCAGAGCACAAGCAAAATGTGTGGTATGCACTTGTAAAAGGGTTTCTTAATCAAACAGCAGACCTCTTCTCTCTGTACAACATCTTTACTCTCATCCCGTCTTTGTCTCTCAGCTGTCTGCTGTGTTAAGGCATGTTCATGCCAAGTCTAAAGCGACTAAACGACATGCGTAAAATATTCAGAAACAATTTTTTACACCAAAACGGTTCAGTTTCACGCTAAGTCTGATGCTGAATTTTTTTTCTGAAAACAACTATTAGAATGAACTGTTCAGCTTACAAACATATGCATAATTTAACCATGAATCAGAATAAAACAAACTAACAAACGAAAAGATGGATCATATGGTATGCCATTTTAGAAGTGGAGTGAATAGATCATTTCATCATTTCATTCATGAGTCACACCATCTATCTAATATTTATATCACATGAATATTAAACTATGCAGACATTTCTTTACTAAGATCTACTTAAATTAAACAAATCTTAAAATCTCTTAAAATGCAATTTTGCTTCTCAAGCATTTTTTTCTTGTTTTAAGGATGTATAGGTACTTTTTTACTACAAAACATGGAGGAAATATTGTTTTAAGCACTTAATTTTTTTATGCAGGGTGATTTTTTAGGTTTCAAACAAGTGAACAATGTTCAAAAACAAAGCATTGACATTTTTATTTATTCATTCGGTATAAATCATTAGCAAGTAATGGTTTTAAATAGAAGTTATTTTTTTAATTACATTTACAAAGAGTTACAACAAATACAAATAGCATTACAAATAAAGATGTTAAGTTATCACTATATTATTTTTATCTTTATTTGCATCTCTTTGTAAAAGTAATTTTAAAAAATCAGTGTAATCATCTTCTAGTCACACCAATAAAATCTTTTTAATAATACAGAGTGAATCCAGCCAATCCTGACAGCTGAAAACTCCTGCGGCCCAGCCTCAAATACTGTGACATTTTCTGAAACTCAAAAAATATTTGAATCAAAGTATTCTGAATATGACAATACATGACGACAAGAAGTGGCTTGTCTTAAATTAAATTTCCTTATGATGGTTATAATTCAAATTAAGGACAATTCTACTTTTGTTTCAGAAAGGTCAAAGAAATATGCCACCCAGTGCAAGAGGAATAACCGGTTGCGGCAACCTTATGGCGCTCACGTCAACTCTTCCTGTCATTGTGAGTGGCGGCCCACTATCAGGAAGAGGCGAACCGGGGCTATTGTGGGATCAACCAATCAGAGACTAGCATGAGATTGGTGCCCTTTTTGGTTTTAGAAAGTTTCTCCTGCACTATAGCTTCAGATCTGAATACAGATTCCCTGAAAAAAAGTGACATCAAACAATGACTTTTCATTTAAATAAAGATAATATCAACATGTAAGGGTGTTGCTTCATAAATCACAACAATAGGGTTATTATAATAATAATTTTTCTAAACAAATACACACACAGCAAATCCTCAGTCAAATGCTGCCCAAAAGACTAAACCAGCATGCACGATATTGAACATACATAACATTATGTTTTCACAATAGGGTGTTTTTTATGTATTTTATGTCTATTCATGTTTATGTTTATTTTATTAACATTTTAGAAAGTTTTTACAAAAATATTCCAAGATCTTCCTTATTTTATTTTGTTTTATTTTTTCATTGTATTTCATTTTTGCTACTTTTTGAATGCAATATAATATATATATATATATATTTTTGTATTTTTATTTTCCCCTTGTCACAGACCCAGATTTTCAATCTTAAAATATTAAAAACCATTAAAAATAATTTTCATTATTTTAAAAAAAGGAATAATCTAAAGAAAGAGTGAAATAAACATAAAACATTTCGATATTTACCATGCAAAAATTACTTACATTTTTTTAAAATCTATTTATTGTGGCATAATTTCCACCAGGACCTACAATTTAGCCACTAATAAAGATTATTATTATTATTAATTTGTGTGTGTTTAAATTTGTGGATATATAAAATGCTATCTATGAAATTAGACTTGGCTAAACAAATCAGCCAGGTATTTTATTCTAAAATGTCCATTCTCAAATTGGAAACATACTGTGTCAGAAATGACATTTGTTGGTTCAGAAAAATAAAGCCCTGTTTTTGAAGTTTGAAGAAACAACCAATAATTATACTGTATATGTGGATCGCCACATACATGACTGTTATTTTGCACCTCACCTCAGCAGGCCTTTCGGTAGCTCTGAGCGGGCTGTGTAGAAGGCGGCATCCGTCCTTGGCCAGTCTCTGGACCATCTCCAATCGGCTGATATCCTCTCGATCGCGTGTAGCAGCTCCAGGGTCCTGCTGCAGTGCAGGGGACACAGAAAACACATACCTCAGGCCACAGTCCCAAGCCATGAGACTGCAACACACGCGAGCAGCGAGCTCTCAAAGTCACTGAGAGTTTGACAGCCCGTCTCGCTGTCTTTGCTCAGGTGAGACTGAGAGCCCCTGACTGTGAGGTAGCTGAGATGGTCACGCTAGTCCTGAGGGTTTAGTGAGCTCCAGACGCTTGTGGCCGGTCAGGAGGAAAGCTTCAAAAAGTGAAGCCTTAGAGACAGTGTTGCCTGAGGGGGAGAGTGAACCTGACTTTTCTCTTTCCTTTGCCTCTCTCTATCTTTCTCTCTCTCTTGCTCTTACGCACATAGCCAGGGTGGGGGCGACCAGGAAACATCTGGCAGTCCCTCCAATCCTGAATAGGAAGTATTGCAATCTCCAGAAAACGGGAGAAAGGCCAGCATGGGGTCTAAGAGAGCAGGTTACTGATGGGTTTACCCATCATGTGAACTAAAATGCTATACAATATGTGCACAAGTGATTCATAAGGTCAAGTGCCGTCCAAATATTATATGAGGCAATGACAAATAAGAGTGTGCACAATAAAGAAAGTGAAAAATTTTCTGAAAATCTGTTAAAACACATGTACAAGTTTTTGAAATGAACTCTTAGTATGTTTGTTGGTTTTATATGATTTTGAAAAAAAAAAAGTTTATAATTTTCAATAAAAGTTTCAATGTAGTGATGCTATAAAGGTCATGCGATGTGACCAAGTAAAGTAATAACATTTTGTGATTAAGGATAAAAAAGTTTTCAAATATATTTTTCACGAGACATTTTTTTAACAAATACTATGAATTAGTAATACATAAATACAATTAACTTTTTTACGCGTCACACCAAATGACATTTCAAATCAAATCATCTGATATTTTAAGAAACTTCCTGACCTTTACACACAATCATGAGAATCTGGTGAATGTCTTTATGATATAATTTCCTGTTTTATTTTTTTTTCTGCATGTTGGTTGAACCATCTGATTCGTCTTTTGCATCATATGACATTCATATTGTGGGCAAAAGTTTTTAATATATTGTACTTGTGCAGCAGTTCTGGTAAAACATTTAAAATAATAATAATAATAATAATAAATTGTTAAGTCAAATTCCTTTTCTTTTCAAGGTGTTTAAGAATTTATTTATTCATTTATTTATTTTTAGTTGGGCAAATAAGAGTGATTTCAATTTTAATTAGTGACTAGTGATTAATTAGAGTTAGTATAGTATTATGCCTTTTAAATATATTTCATATACACACACACACACACACACATACTGTATATACGTATAAATATATACATACTGTATATATATATATAAGCAACATCTGCAAACAAATTATCCAATTTCTTACTAAGCTTTTTTGCAATTCATGATATGGGGATTTTATATATAATATATAAAGTCAGTTCCCTTCAAAACTACAGAATAAAACACAGATCAGCCAAATGCACATAAAATAGAAAAACCTACAAAACTTACTAAATAGTAGTATATCACTAAATGCAGTACTAAATGCTCCATTTACACACAATGGCAAATACCACACGTCCAGAGAAGAAACCTGTGACCTCATTCTCTGAAGTAAGAGAAGGAGAGAGGAATTTGTCCTGAACACACTCACGTATTTCCATATCAACTCAGCTGGCTATATAAGGAATCAAACCTCATGCTGGACAAATTCGATACAAGCAAAATCCCTGACATTCTTCAGCACTGCAGTGTAGCAATGAATATAGAAAACAATGGACGGTTAGATTGAACTTTACTAATTGCTTAAAACTGATCAGAGGGAATTACCAGAAAAAAGCAAAATGATAAGCTATTGAGATACCCAACCATGACTAAACAAATGTCCATGGGAACTCTCAAATACAATCAGGCTAAAAGAGCATTGTCTTTCATTAGAGACATAAAAAGACAGGAAATCACTTCACACTGTATCTCAAAAAACTAACCACAGTTTACAGCAGCAGTCTTCAAGGTGGGTCATGACTAACAAACTAACAATCACTAATCATTAAAACTAATAGACAATCATGCATAGTTAGACATGATTTAGTTACTTTTTCAGTTAAATAAGTGCATAATTTTAAGTAAATAAGTGAAGAAAAAAAACAACATTAGCCATAATTTCTTTATCCCAGTGGTTCACAATAGGCCTATATTTATTAAAATCATTCAGTTTTCCAGTCTACATGATGTTTTGTGTCATTACAAGCGTGTAGAGATCTGAACTGAGCATTTTTTTTGTGTCCTCAAAAAAAAAAAGGCACTGATATATAATGTTGTTCAATATATCAGTATGGGCTTAAAAACAAATAATTATTGGTTATAGCAGCCAAAAATCTGTGCCATTTTCCTATTCAGCCCATGTCATATTAATAATTTTGAATAGTTTTGGATCTAAGCAGTTTGTGGTAATACTACTACATGTCAGTGTTGATTTTAAAGACATTTTGTTTACATTTGTACGATAAACAATTTTGGTGTTGGAAACAATTTTGGTGTTGGGTCGCCGCTTTAAGCAAACAGTTTGAAGCAAAACTGTTTGCGAAACACCGGTTTATAGTATTCTGACAAGATGGTGTATATGTTACAATCTGTACAGCGCTGCCTTTGAAACATTATTTGTCCTTGTGAAGCTCTGCTATTTTGTTGTCTTGATCACAGTCCCGTCAGAAGTGCTGCAGTGAACCATCAGCTATTACACCGCACTGTGAAAAAGCTGAGAACCTCACAGTCAGGCACAAGGCTCTGTCCTGACACACAGTATAGAGTATCCATCTATCTCCAATCACAGGCTCTTTCTCTTTCTGCCAGTTCAAGGGCTTTCTACTGATGACTGAGCTGCGGGAAAGCGGCGCTCAATCAGGGGACATATGGACAGCCCTGGACAATCTGGGCAGCTGTTGAGCTCAGCAAAACATACATGCAGACCAGCACATACACACACTGTCAATGTTAAGCCCGTTGCCTTGGAATCTGTTTTCTCATTACCTTGCACACAGCAGGACTGGGAGAGGATCCTGGGGTGCTGGTATTGTGCTGTGGTCTGCTCTCCTCCATCACTGGAAAACAAGAAATTTACAGCTGAGAACCAGTGGAGTGTGATGGACTGTCTGGCTTTGTGCTTTTCTTTGGAGCAATATAGATTTATATTCCAGTTCATGTGGAACACCATCTTACACTATTAACAAACACAACATTACTATAATTTTATGGAATGTTTAAACTATGGTAACTCTTAAAAACGGGGTTTCATTTGATACAGGATTATTATCGTTAACTAAAACTATAAAAAAAAAAAATGTGTTACTTGAAACAAAATAAACGTTAACAGAAAAAAAAATACATATAGTTGCCAAGATTTCTCATTTTCAATTAGTTTAACTATTAAAATAACTAAAACTAAATAAACTAAAAGTAATAAATAAAAATAAATAAAACTATACAGAAATTAAAGGGGTGGTTTTTTTTCTAGGCTTGATTGTGTTTATGGGGTGCAGTCTAACGTGTTACTGCTTAGTTTTTTAAAAAACACATTATTTTTCACATAATTTACCTTTATTCCACACCGTTCTGTCCCTTCTCTGAGAAACGGGCTGATCTTTTCCTGTTTTTATGAAGCCCCGCCCTCAGAAATAGGCGATGGGCTCTGATTGGTTAGCTAGCCCAGTGTGTTGTGATTGGCTAAACCGCCTCTAGTGCGCGTCTAAACGTCCCGCCCCTCACC
>NW_015633151.1:1046905-1052014 GCF_001515625.1 Sinocyclocheilus rhinocerous
GTAACTTTGCAGATATTGTTTATGCTCAAACAGCAACATGACACACTAACTAACGTTAAAAAAGTGAAATCGCAATGAACCACCCCTTTAAAAAAGGCAAAAACAACAAAATTACTGAAACTTTAAAATTAAAGTGAAAACTAAAATTATAACAATAACATCAAATTTATGTTATTAACAAAAGTTCTAATAGTCATCAACACTGATTCAATAGGCATAATGAACTAACAATAAACTATTTTACAAAATTCCTTAATTTAGGCTAATGTTAACATCAACATATATTAATACATTTTTAACATTTAAAGTTGTATAAATTAACATGTAATTCATAATACATATGACTAATATGTGCATAAAAAGTATTATATATGTTACTTTGGGAAAATTTGGGCTATAGCGAGGCACTTACAATGAAATTTAAATAATAACTGAAAATACTAGACACAAATACTAGGCATGTTAATAGGAGTTTAGTGTGAGGGGGAGCACCTAAGAAAAAGTGTCCAAAGAAAAGAAAAAGAAAAATAGGTTACACTTTATAGTAAAGTTCAATTTGTTCAATTTGACAACAAACTATTTAACTTTTATTAACAAACTAAATTTTACAGTAAAGTGTTACCATTAGTCATTTACTGTATCCTTGGCAAATACCACAGGTGACAAGAAGGTCCTAGCTTTAATTGAGCTGAGTGGTAACTAAAAACTAGTTCACTGAGGAAAAACAAAAATCGGCCAATCAGAGTGATGTGGAGGCACCTATATTATTCTCAAATGAGACCTCATTGAGAACAGACTCCTTCTGAACCTTCATCCACTAGTGTTGGTGATAAAAAAGTAGTGATTTATACATTATTCAAACGATTATATATATGCTGCTGATAGGTGAAGAATCTAGACAAATACTTAATGCTCAAATGCAAACAAAACACTGAAAAGGCAAAAAAAAAGTAACACAGAATAATCCTTACTTGATTTAGTCTGTGCCTTGCGAGCCAGAGCTGCCAACAGTTCATTCTGCACCTATTAAAAGATACATTCATTGTATGGTTAGTTCTTCTTTCAAACATTCAGATATAGCGGACTCAAAACTTACAGAAACCTTTTATCACGAGCATGTTGCTGCTTGGGAAACTATTCTGTGGGTCTGTGCTTTTTTCAGTTTCTGAAGAGATACATAATACTTTGAAGCTATGATTCAACATGTTCTGCACTAAACCTCAGCTCTGTTTTAACAGAGAAAAACATCACTTCTCTAAATTGATTCATACTTGGAAGTTTTTCTTTAGCAGGGGGATAAAAAGACAGCATTACTTATTCTTTTAAGCATGACTGCCTTTGATTTCCCAACTGTTGCATTATTCCTTTGGGAATCCATAAAAAACTTAGCTCAAAACTTTTAAGTGATCTATTCGTGATCTGACTGCACTCATCCCAAATCCATGTGATCTAAGGCAGAGACTCTTCATTGAAATCCCACAGCACATTATGAATACAAATGTATCCAATCTATCAAGCATCTGAAAGGAAATATCAGTCACTTATGAGGGGAAGTCCATCTGCTGTCTGCCCAGGGGAGGCTTGTGCATTTGTAAACCAGGTGTGTAATGGAGGTGTTTAACTGTGCTTAGTGGCCCATAAAAACGACATGTCCTATGGGGCCGTCCGATGTGGCAGCCCCTGTTCTGAGTGTACAGACTCAGGCCAAAGATAAATGGAGCTGGACTGGGATCCGTGCCACTGTGACCCTGCACAGGCCAAGTACAAATTAGCTGCACTAAGTAACCGTTTCCACTAAAAACCTAAAGAAGTGAACGGTGTACATGAACATCGCCATCATTTACGGTGGGAATATGATTTTTGTCTCCACCTTTTTTTTTTCCTGATTTGACTATCAATAGCATTGTACCTAAATGATGAATCTGGCCGATACACATAGAATAACTGCTTTTAAAAGAAGTCTCTTCTGCTTACCAAGGCTGCTTTAATTTGAACCAAAATACAGCAAAACAGTAATACTGTGAAATATTTTTTCTAATTAAAGGAACTGGTTTCTATTTGAATATACTGTATATAAAATTGTAATGTACTCCTGTGTTGGCAAAGCTGAATTTTCAGCAGCCATTATTCCAGTCTTCAGTGTCACATGATCCTTCAGAAATTATTGTAATATGCTGATTTGCTGCTCAGTAAACATTTATTATTATTATCAATGTTGAAAACAGTTGTGTGCATTTTTTTTCTAGGATTCTTTGATAAATAGAAAGTTCAAAAACAGCATTTATCTGAAAGAGAAATACCATTCAAAAGTTTGTGGTCAGTAAGATTTGTTTGGAAAGAAGTTACAGCAATTAATAATTTTATTCAGCAAGGACGCATTAAATTGATCAAAAGTGACAATAAAGACATTTATAATGCTACAAAGTCTTAATATCCTATTACTTTTGCTGTTTAATATTACTGCTGTATTTTGGATCAAATAAATGCAGCCTTGGTGAGCAGAAGAGACTTCCTTAAACATTTTTTTTAATGAATGAATGAATGAATGAATGAATAATCTTATTGATCAAAACTCCTGAACGGTAGTATTTTCACTACCATAGGATGTATATGTATTTGTAATCTTAAATTCTTAAAAATAACTCCTTACCCACACACATACACTAAAACATTTACAAAAAAAAGGGACACTAATATTGGCCAAGATCTGATATAGTGTCCTACAGTACATATCCTAATTTCAATATTTTGATCTCCAGCTCATTACAGTACTTTTTTTTTTTTTTAGACGTGTGACAATCTTTTGCCTTTCTACAGCTCATTATCTAAAACAAATAGACCTTTTTTTGCTGATATACCAGTGTATCAGCTTCATTTTTCAAACAAACTGATGTACACATATATGACAAATCCTGTTTAAAATTACATCTGATGAAGGCTAAAATAATATGGCCTAGAAAAAGCTACTTTATTTCATGGTGTCCTAAACACCGCCACAAGCTACATGCTAAAGATACAGTTCATTGATTAAGCCATGCAACTGAGCATCTCAACTGTTCAGCTGAACACAGCAATGCAAAGGTTCAGGTGAAATGTATAGTGAGCATCATCAGTTTCCCATGGTGTCCGATGCAAATGGTGACCCTCTCTGAATCACAGGAAGTGTCTTTTTATTTCTGTTGCCAAGGTGACTGCAGGTGCACAGGCCACCTTGAGGAGAGGTTCTGCAACATTGCCTTAATAGCTGGAAGCTAAGCATCCACCACATGGCCACAGTAATGTACTGATTCAGTCATTACAGCACAGCTGCTGGCTCTCATACAGACAGAGCGCAGGTGTAACAGGGCTTCTGTGCAACTGAAAATGCTCTGTACTAAACCTTTTGTATGTTGTGGGTAGAAGACACAGACAAAGACAGGTTCACTAGTTGTTAGATGTTTTTTTTAGGTGCGAAACTGGTCTTATTGGATGTGTATACTCACATGTCAATTTCATAAATACAGGATTTGGAAATGAAAATAAATAAATAAATAAATAAAAAGCTCAAAAGATAGAGAGATATAGCTTTCTTACCGTTGAAGTGAGATGCTCCAAAGCTCTCATTTGAAGAACTGGATTGCAAACATCAGATGTTTTCTGTGCATCTTCTTTATAGCTATAGAACAAAATAAAACACTGTTTAACACACTGTAACATCAGTCATCTGACCGTTTTTTCTTTCTTCCTTGGACATGGTACTATGTAAATGGATCAATAAAATTTTTTCTTCTTCTGTCTGGATCAATTATTAATTTTTTTTTTTATTTGTTTAAAAATGTCATTTAAACATACAATGACACAAATACACACGTTTTTCTATTGTGATCCTTTTTTTTATTTCTTAATTGCAATTCATTTAGATATTTTTAGGAGACAAAGGCAAAGATTTTTTTTAAAAGGAAATGCTTATCAAGTAGTTTGGCATAGTGTTTCAAAATTATTTGTTATTTGAAAAACTTTTATGTAGAAAAAAAGGGAGAATCCATTATGACCGTGTTAATAAGTCTTAAAATATCAGATAATTTGACCTTTTTATAAAACAAAAAACAAAAACAAAACAAAACAAAAAAAACGTTAATTCAGCCTGAATTAACGTTTTTTTGTTTTGTTATTTTTTTTTTTATAAAAAGGTCAAATTATCTGATAATTTATTCAGGTAGTGTCTTGTAGCGTGACTTTTCTTTTAGATTTTTTAAACATTCTATGAATCAAACAATACTGAAAAAATGCATCATGGTTTCCACAATGGTTTCCGGGATGATTTCATGTGACTCTGAAGCCTGTAGTATAAAATACATTCAAAGAAAAGTTATTTAAACTAATAGTATCACACATTATTCCTCCATTTTTAATAGTAATTTATCATTTAATTAAAAAAGACTAAGATGTGTACACTTACACTCACAAGATGCAAGGAAAATATGTTACTACCTTTTACTGCATGGTATAAACATTTCTCAAAATCACATGAAACACTAATATAAAACGTTTCTTAGTATGATCGTCTGACAACATCACTCTAAGGCAAAAACCAATCTTTTATTGTCACACTGAACTGTTAAAAACACAAACATTAACAACTTTAGACAACGGAGGGTTGTGACTGTGCTGGCTAGAACACTAGCAAAACTCCAAAATAATGTCCCAAAATCACACTACTGTAGCTTAATCAGGCCATACGGAGGCGCAGACAGAGGGACCTAAAAGCAGGTCTGATCTCGCTAAAGATGGACATCCTGCCTAGACAAAGCCATTAGGACAGAACCTGACCGGCTTTCCCAGCAGACAGGAAATGATGCAGAGGGACACGACCTATAGCTCAACTTCCATTTACGTCCACTGACCTCCTGATTACGTACTGTTTACCAAAGTGCTAAACGTCATTGATCTGGGTGAGTGAGGCCAGAGCTGCACGATTCTTTGTGGCTCATAGGAGGTCAACAAGACTCAACATTGAGTACTTTTTCAGATTTCTACTTGCACTGCCAATATTTTCACTGGCCCCATGTTTTTATTTATATATATATATATATATATATATATATATATATATATATATATATATATATA
>NW_015633151.1:1052024-1054700 GCF_001515625.1 Sinocyclocheilus rhinocerous
TATATATAAATTTAAATGTATAATTCTATATTTACATGTATAATTTGACATTCTAATTTTTAATGTATAATTTTTTTACATTTGATTTATTTTAATATTATTTAAAACATTTATTCTTATAATACATTTTGATATATAAATAGTTTTTAAGTTGCAGATTTTAATAAAATGTTACATTTAATTTAATAAAATTTTACGAATTGTAATTTTTTAAATAAAGAATAGTATTTTATGTGTGAAATTTTACATTTGTCATGTTAATATCGTTTTTACATCATATATTTTAAATAAGAAAAAATATTTATTATCTATAATAAATTTGACAGATTTTTTTTAAAGTTTTTGTTTATTTTAATAATATAGTAATATAGTAAATTAATAAAATGTTGTTCATAATATATTTACATGTATACATTTTACATTTCTAATTTTTAATGTATAATTTTACATTTAATATTTACTTTAATGTTTTTTAAAATGTATTATAGTACATTTTTGACAAACAGATTGTATAACAAGTTGTGTAATTCAATAAAAATGTTCACGTTTTATTTTTAAAGATTTCATTTTTTATAATTTGTTACATTCGTTTACAAAGTGCAGAGGCAGTGAGAAAACAGACGGATAGGCTGCATCTTAAACTGACATGTCTGAGAAGTGATGAGATATGATTTGACAGACAGTGGAAGGTCAAAAGGAGAGCGCTGTGCAGTGGGGCGACACTCTGAACAGGTTGGGTCTGTCTGAATATCTGAAAGTGAGACAGACAGAGCCTGGAGCAAAATCATTCATCTGTCCTGCACTCTCACAACGACATCTGCTGGTGAAGGCTAGCACTGGAGCTGATGTTACTACATTAGTATGCTCATGGAGAAATCCTGAATGATGACTGTACATTACATTATCTACAAGCACTGTCCATATTACAGGTCATTGGTTGTGTAAAACATGGTTTGCAGATTATGCCAAGCCCCATTTGCCTATTGTAATTTGTGTCTTAAAGAGACAGTTCATCCAAAAAAAAAAAAAAGCCATCATTTACTCACCCTAATGTCATTCCAAACCTGTATGGCTTTGTTTCTTCTGCGAAGCACAAAATAAGATATTTTACAGTTGTAAAAATATATTTGATATTCCACAGAAGAAAGAAAGCCAAAGGCTACTAAAGACTAACAAGTGAATAAATGCAGATGTTGCCTCAAGTCAAAAAAAAAACTCTTTATGTTCCTAAGTCCTAATCATTTTAACCAATAAAGTGATGGATATTAATTGATGCCTCGAAAGAAAGCCAATAGGATTTTTCCATTGCCTTTTAGATTATTACAGAAAATAAGAAAAAGTTTGTTTCTTAGTCTTCACGAGTGAACACAACTTTTATGAATTTTGAAGCTTAAAGGGGTCATGACATAAGAAATCAAATTTGCCTTGATCTTTTGGCATATAAGAGGTCTTTGTACCATTAAAACATCTTGCAAGTTTCATAGCTTCAAATATCCTCCTCATTATAAACAAAGCATTTATTTAATCAAGCTCCAAATACGGCTCGTTTTGGATCTGAGGTGCAAGATGACGTCACCCAGGCACAAACATTTGCATAAACACCGCCTCCAGTGCAACACATCGACGAATAGTCATCTTCTCACCATAGGCCCCACCCACTGGTGTTCAGTTGCTTAAAGGGAAAGTTCACCCAAAAACTAAAAATTCTGTCATTAATTACTCGCCCTCATGTTGTTCCAAACCCGTAAGACATTCGTTCATCTTCGGAAGACAAATTAAGATATTTTTGATGGTAAACGTAATGAGCGTTGTTTACGTTCAGCATGCGCGCGTGGTCTACTGAACGTAAACAACGCTGATTACGTTCAGCGAAAGCACGCGCATACTGAACACTCATTACGTTGATTACGTTCTGGGGAACTCTCCAAAATGGTGAAAGACGGTAACTCGGGGAGAAGAATTGCTGAATAAATTATGTTATTATTATTTTCTTTGCGCACAAAAAGTATTCTCGTAGCTTCGTTAAATTACGGTTGAACTCCTGATGTCACATGGACTATTTTACCGATGTCCTTGCTACGTTTCTGTGCGTTGATCGTGGTAATATCCTTGCTGTCTATGGAGGGTCAGAGAGCTCTCCGATTCCATCAAAAATATCTTAATTTGTGTTCCGAAGATGAACACTTAGGGGTTTGGAACAACATGAGGGTGAGTAATTAATGACAGAATTGAAATTTTTGGGTGAACTAACCCTTTAAAGGATCTGCTGCTAACATCTTGGTGCCAGATACCACAGCACACCTTCAGGAGTCTAGTGGAGTCCATGCCTCGACGGGTCAGGGCTGTTTTGGCAGCAAAAGCGGGACCAACACAATATTAGGAGGGTGGTCATAGTGTTATGCCTGATCAGTGTATAAAGACATTTTACTGTAGCAATTTGGAGTTCAAAGTCAAGAAAATTCTCAGAAACTCCAGTTTTGAGAACTATAGAAATATTATTCCAAATAAGTTGAAAGAAAAGGCTATTTCTTCCAAAGTTCCTCCTTCTTTTTCAGCACACCTAATGTGAAGTATGTGTACTGTGGCAGTTTGAAGTAGCATGCATTCATACACAACAAAACACTCAAAGACGTTTTAATATTTCCTCATTTTTGCAACCTATAGAAATGTTTTTTT
>NW_015633151.1:1055469-1060913 GCF_001515625.1 Sinocyclocheilus rhinocerous
TTACGTTGATTACGTTCTGGGGTACTCTCCAAAATGGTGAAAGACGGTAACTCGGGGAGAAGAATTGCTGAATAAATTATGTTATTATTATTTTCTTTGCGCACAAAAAGTATTCTCGTAGCTTCGTTAAATTACGGTTGAACTCCTGATGTCACATGGACTATTTTACCGATGTCCTTGCTACGTTTCTGTGCGTTGATCGTGGTAATATCCTTGCTGTCTATGGAGGGTCAGAGAGCTCTCCGATTCCATCAAAAATATCTTAATTTGTGTTCCGAAGATGAACACTTAGGGGTTTGGAACAACATGAGGGTGAGTAATTAATGACAGAATTTAAATTTTTGGGTGAACTAACCCTTTAACGGCAATTGATTACGGTGAATGCGAGTGTCAAGTCGCGTCAAATGCAAATAGAAATTACAATCACTGCCGCTATATTGTCTACACTGGATACAGTATACAGATGCGCGTTCACTTTCTGACACAGTCCACGCGCTTGAGTCTGTCGTCAGTAGGACAAATGGAGTGAAAGAATATTCACTTTGATGCGTTTGGTTTAAACAGCTTGTTCGCGTCTTTGTACAGATATCAGAAGGATCCCAGCATAAGGAACAAGTGCATAGTTTATTTTTAATGGCATCCCAGATTCAGAGGATTGTTTGGAGTATTTTGTTTAGTAAACGAGGCACAGTGTCACATGGAGAGTTCACAAAGAAACATTTGTTGAAAAATTAAGCAGTATTAGATCTGACTGCAGCTGCATCACAAACTGTAAGTAAATGATTTCATAAAGCTTTGGCTGGAAATGACCGTTTTATTTTGATCATGTTTTCAAAACACTCACATGCAATAGCGAGGGGGCACTGATACTTGTTTCCTATGCATTGACGTTAGCCAATCATAACAGTGGCTGATTCCCGACAAGCCTTAAAAGACCCGCCCCTTAAAAACAGGTAGTTTTAGACAGAGGGTCAGAATGAGGGTTGAAAATAATAATTTTTCCACATATTTATTTGTGTTTTGCGCAAAAAAACTTTATTAACCATATAAGTAAACATCTACGAACATATTAAAAACATTTTTAAAAATGTCATGACCCCTTTAAAAACAATCGCCAGAAATAAAAAGCTAAACGCAGGCTAAAAACAAACTACACATGACTTCAACGTCACCACAATTAAGCTTCTGACATTTTTAATTCAAAATCTACAGCTTGGAAAGACGGAGTTAGAATAGTTTGAAAGAGTGTGAGGAATAGCTGTAGAAGTGAACTAGGGTGTGGATGATTTTTTTCAGTTCAGCATTATGACATTTAATGTCCCAAACAACCTCTTTGATCCCTTTTAGCCACTTGTTAGCAACTGCCCTTTTTAAAGACACATAAAAGCTTTAAAAAAAAAAAATCAATGTGGTATTATTCATGTATATTGTATTGTAGAATAAAATATGAATATATCTTGAGACTTCAGGATGACGAAACCGGAAATGCTAAAATGCTAACTTGTGTCCGGGTTTTCTATTCCTAGATTTGTATTAAATTTGAACAGGGGTAGCAAACAGGAACTAGAATTGAAATTCTAATTTGAATTTAGGAAAGTTGAAATTAATTAAAAGAAAATCATATAAGTGTCAACTAACAAAAGAAAAAAAAAACAGTTGAGGTCCACTGGGAGAGGCGCTGATTCAAGAACAGATGTAAAACTTTAGCCTGCATCAAAAAAATATTTTGGATCCCAAGCCAAGAAAAACAATCCAAGTGGTAAATAATCACAACTGACATAGCAATTAAAAGCCTCTTTGTATATGTTTAGCTCTGCTAAGGTAATCAGTAAAGGTTGATGTCAGGTCTAGGCACGTTTTGTTAGCGCTGGATGGTAAATTAAAAGCTATTAAGTTTTACAATCCTGTGGGACAAGATACTTAATGACCTTCGACCTAAGAAAAAACACTATCATTAAGCTTTATGTGTAAAAATGTGCTCACCGCTTCTGGGTTCCACCGCGGAGCTGCACGTATGGGACCAGCTGTAGCAGCAGATGTACTGCATTCGTCCAGTTGACCTGATTTCTGAAATCACAGCTCTGGGCCTCACATTCCTCAAAGGTGAACTGGTACAAAGACCTGGAGTCCTCAAATACATTATTCTGCTCCACTGGACACAACAGGGGAACAACAGGGTTAAACATCTGACACAAAGCAGTCTAGACTTTCTTTTCTGCTCAGGCACCTCATAGGGAGCCAGGCCGTTTTGCAGATTCAATATGCATGTTGTGCTTATAATATAATCAATAAATCATCCAAACTCTACAGCATATGCTTGTGCCTCCGATCCAATCATTCACAGTAACAGTATGTCTATGTACCTGAAAGCAGAATGCCCAAGTCCAGGAGAATGTTCCAGATTTTGGAAGCTATCATCCTGTTCTGGATAACTTCACAACGATCCATCAGCCATTCCACAAGCTCCAGACCAACATATGTCCTCCTGAGAATATGCCAGATGAGAACAGGAAAACATTTTACTAAACAAAATAAAACCATTATAATAATGCTTTCAATAAATAAATAAATAAATAAACACTGGCTAATATTTGGCTGATTGTTTAAAAAAAGATTTATAAACCACTTTTACATTTTTGTACATTTTGAAATATGTAGATTCATAAAAGGTTTGTTAATGTGACTTTGTAAATAAACTTGTAAATTCCAATCAGTTTCTCAGTCTTAAGTTACAAAGTTAAATTGTGAAATATTTCAAGATTGAGTGATGTACTGTATATCCAAATGATTTTCTGTTGAAAGATGTGTGGCATTTTGTACAAATAAGTTTGATTTAAATGTGCAGAATCTGAAATAGATATTATTTTATATCATAACATATCTTTTAAGATTATTCATAATCCCAAAACCTTTTATTTGGTTAAGATTTAAAGTTAAATTGAAAGTTTATGAATCTCAAAATTTTCAGTGTCAAGACTTTTGGGCCCAACTATATGTGATACTTCATATTAAAGGCCCATTCACACTACAGTAAGAACGATAACTATAACGATAATGTTAAACAGATGTTAACGTTCTGTTTATTATAATAGCATGCTACAGTTATGTCGTCCGCTGTTCTTATTGGCTGCCAATGTTTTATATTACATCAACAGGAAAAATATTGTTCTGAAAGTGATTCCAATGATGTCATTCCTCTGTGCCATTACGTTTATATTGTAGCTGTGGTGTGGACTTCCCTATTCTTATCAGTGTTGGGAGTAACGCATTACAAAAGTAATAATATTACAGTAGTATATTACTTTTTGCTGTAACGCAGTAATATAACGCATTACTAATCAAATTTGGGTAATATTATTACTCGTTACAATCTCAGTAACGCAAGTTACAACAATATTATGTATATATAGATACACACATACAGTATATATATTGAAAATATTTACATGTATATATTTATATTCATATTATATTATAAATAAATATATTTAATATATAAACAACATATTTTTCTGAAATGTATACATGCATGTGTGTGTGTGTATTTATATATACATATACAAAGTACACATACATAAATTATGTAAACAAAAACTTTTATTTTGGATGTGATTCATCGCGATTAATCGTTTGACAGCACTAGTTTATATAAAATACCATAATTTTATGTAAAATTCACTTTAAAGATCTACATTTCTTAATTTCATTCATGGTGATAACATGAAAAATGTGCCATCATTTTGTGAAAGATTTTTATTAAACAAATGTAGTTTAAGCATTTATGGTCCTGAAATACCCCAACAGCGTACAAGGGTTCAACTTTATAGCTATAGTTATCAGCCTTTGGCGTGAATGGCCATATTCTATAACTAGAAATCATACATTATTGCAGTGAAGCCTACCTGATGATTCTTGCCAGTTTAACATGTGCTTTCCAGTTATCCTGGCCATTGGATAAGAAAGCATTCCTCAGTGCTCGGCCAGCACAAGGTACATTATTGACGCAAGCCTTCACAACACATAGAGAACATTCTTAAGTCATGATAAAGCAGAAAGATTTTGAGAATAAAATTTTATAACGTTGTCAGGACAGAAACAGGAAACAGAGGGTCAGAATTAAACAAGAACAAAGTATTAAACACTATTTACTCAAAATATAGAGAACATAAACTGTGTAAATACTCTTCATGTTTTTACCAGGATGTGTGTTTAATAATCTCAATCTCCCAGTTGGTTAGGAAGCTGTATCTTAACAATTATATAACCTAAAACAAGTGTTGACAATAACGCCATTCTATCAATCAAATGAATTACACTTTTACACCATGAAACAACCAGATTCTCAAGTCACTGAAGGGCTTAGAGCAATGACGGGAGGTAAATGCCTGATATACCTTGTGTCTAGTCTGTCCAGCATTTGAACAGCAGATGGACTGCTTCTGAGATATAATCTAACAGAGAGAGAGAAAGAGGTTACACATCTAAAAAACAATACAGCTCTTTGTCCTGAGACAATACACTTTGTCTGCTGTTTCTTATCTTAAAACAGCAGCGATGACGATTGCATGAAACATTCATTCATATCAACATCATGTCTAGGTTTTCCAATTCAACCACTTTTTTTCACAAAATGTCAGTTTGTTGAAAGATCAGATTGGTTGAAACATCCAGTGATAAGACCTGCGAGAACGTACAGATTACACAACAAATGACCATATGAACAATAAAAGCTATGTTATGTTATCAAAACACATGCAACAGAATTGTGAAATATACAGGTAGCTGACAGAATTGTGTCTCCAAAGAAACCACAGTAAAAAAAAAAAGCAAAGCAGCCTGTAGTGAAAGCTCATTGTGTTCTTTAGCTAATTGACTCATGTGGGTTGTTGGGGGAAACACACGGTGAAGTCATTTTTGTTGTCAGTGTAAACAGCAGCTCTAACCCCCATGTCTAGAATTTGTTGAAACAACAGGGGCCATTTATTAATACTATTACATAATGAAGAGATCAGCAACACGTGATGACCTGAAAGCTGCTTTAGTTATTATTGTGTCAAACATTAGAATTATTTTGAGACCTTTTCAATTTGTACAAACAGATGTCAAATTCGACTTTACTTTAGAAAAAGTTTTGCTCTGTGAAAAAGAACATGCAAAATGCAATACTGAAATTATATTATACGTTACTTATTAATACTCAGGTAGCTGAAATTACATGTACTTTTAAAACATAAATATAATGAACTAAAACTACTATATATATTAGTGCTGTCAAAAGATTAATTGCGATTAATCACATCCAAAATAAAAGTTTTTGCTTACATAATATATGAGTGTGTACTGTGTATATTTATTATGTATATATAAATACAAAAACACAAATGTATATATTTAAGAAAAATATGCTGTTTATATATTAAATATATTTATATATATAATACAAA
>NW_015633151.1:1061024-1075931 GCF_001515625.1 Sinocyclocheilus rhinocerous
TATATAAAATTATTTCAAGGAATCCTGGAAAAAAAAAAATGGTTTCCACAAAATATTAAGCAAAACAACTGCGTTCAACTGCTTTTTTTTTTAGAATGATTTATGAAGGCTCGTGTAACTCTGCAGACTGGAGTAATGGCTGCTTTGCCATCACAGGAATAAATTACATTTTAAAATATTCATTCTAAAATAGAAAACAGTTATTTTAAATTGCAATAATATTTTACTTTTGAACTGGGCTACTGAATATCAATATTACCATCGAACTTTATTCATGATCAAATAAATGCAGTCTTGGTGAGCATAAAAGACATATTTCAAACAAAAAAAAAAAAACATCTTACAGACCCTACCAAACTATTCTACAATACATATACATTAATAATAACCAATTTACCAACTAACTGTATTTACCAACAACTTATTTATATAATTGTTTCAGTGGTCTCATTGTTAATGAGGCTACATAAAATATCTGAAATATCTTCTTGCATTGACATTGTCTCTTTGTGTTGAAGAAACATTCACCTCATTCAAGGTTTAAAATCCCACCCAACTGGTTTCCCTTTAACCAATCTCATATTACAGCCTGTCCAATGATATGAATTAGTTCGGCTGTTCTCAAAGTCACTGTTGGGAGTCATTTCCAAAACAAACTTTAAACAAATACTACACTTAAATGTTCCACAACGCAAGCACAAATGCAAGTGAAGTCAGTTTTAAAACACTTACAACTTCCAGGTTCTTCTTAAACTGAGAGCCATTCTTCAGTAAGAGAGGAGGATCAGCTCTGCTCCTGTGATCTTCAAGGACTTTACTTATGAGACCCTTAAAAGAAACAGTCGGACTCTCGTCCACCATCTCCAAGTCCAGGACAAGTTCAGCACAGGTTGGAAGTGAAAAGCTCGGATTTCCAGATAGAAATCAGTGACGGATGTTGACCAACAGGTGTGCACATGAAATCGATAGTCGTCTATAACCAGAAAAAGTACAGGGCTCGTTTACACACAGCAGACATCGTGACAATGGCAGACACGTGAGTAAACATAGGTGTGGGGTTGAAAAAGGTAACATGTCACGTGACCTGAGTGGGCTGTACCTATGAGATCACTGGTAACTTGTTGCCAGTGTTAACCTGAATTAAATGATTTAAAATATTTTTTGTAACTGCATATGCCACTGTGGTAAACGGATATTTTTGGATGTCTCATTACGCTACTACTTAAAATTCATGATCCAGAATGACATTAAATGCAATAGTACGGTATAACAACCATGTACTAATTGTAATAAAGCCATGTATGTTTTTGTATGATCCTCAGTAAATTCTACTACATAATTTCTGCTTGTATTCGACTTGAAATCAAATAGATAAATGACAAAGCGTGTAATAATCGTTTAATTAATAATTGTGTGCTCTGTGCCCTTCATTAAAACTGGCGCTTGGCGCTGCACAAGAAGATTGAAACGTCATGTTTTTCCGCGTGACGGTGAGAGGCTCCATAGAATAAGGCAGTTGTTCTAAATGTAGATTGTGACATCATAAAAACTCTATAAAGGTGAAACGTTCTGCAACGCTCGTTTTGCTCATTCTGCTGCTAAATCACGATAGCGATGGGTCAACGTAGCTCTCGTTGCAAAGAGGCAGAACAAGATTTTGGGCGTGTGTACAATTTCCATGGTACACCGCCACAGTCTTTCGCTAGTTTGGTGGAAGCCCACCCACATCCAGCTGGTGTTGGAGAGGAGGATGTGGATGGGAAAAAGAAGAAAGGGAGGAAGGAGGACACCTCTAAGAAAAAGAAAAGGAGGTTCAGGTTGTGGAGGTGGACCTCTTGTTGGAGAGCTGGTAAAAAATACAGCAGGAAGGCCAGCTCAGTTCAGGGTGAAGATGAGGCTCAGGGTACTGACGCAGCGGCAGTACCATCTAGAAGAAGTCCTGATGGTAAATGGCATGTTTTAAGAATATGTACAAGGATCCAAAAAGTTAAATACTAATTAACAGCTTAGATGCAGTAAAATGAGTATCCACTATGCAATATGCAATTAATAATTAATATTGTTTGATTAACACTATGTTTTGGTTTATATCCCCTCATTAGATCAGAATTCACTACAGCAGTTCATCTGTACTATAGAGAACCACAATCATCAGGAACCTTCAGGCAGTGACCCTGAAGTCTCTCCTGCAGCAGAGGAACATCTTGCTGTTCATCCTGATGCAGATGTCCTCCAATCACCAGTATGGAGCGACAACGTCGTTCAGACTCCAGTCGATACCGCATCAGACTGGAGCGCTGACATTGCCCAGGCTCCAGTCCTTCGTACTGCATCTGACTGGAGCATCAATGCCGGCCTGACTCCAGTCTTTACCACATCGAACTGGAGTGGTGATTTTGCCCAGACGCCATCTGACTGGAACATTTATGCCAGCCTGACTTCATCATGCACCATGTCAGACTGGAGCACTGACGTCACACAGACTTCAGCACCCACTGCATCAAACTGGAGCGCTGACGTCACCCAAACTCCAGTACGCACGGCTTCTAATTGGAGTGCCAATATCGCTCAGACTCCAGTCCGGCGCACCCCTTCCAACTGGAGCAAGGACATTGCCCAGACTCCAGTCTGCACCACATCAAACTGGAGCGTCAATGTCATCCAAACTTCAGTTAGTTCCACAGAGGTCTCTGTGTCACCTCTGACAAGGCAGCTGGAGAAAAATGGAAAGATAAAAATTGAGGGTAAGTTTACTGCCACAATAACACAACACACACACACTCTTGATACTATATCAGGCCATTTTATTGTCACTTGTTTATTAATTAAACAAGAATTGGACAACACTGCAGTCAATACTTGATATTTCAACTAACCCTGTTTTTCCTTTAATAGTCATCAATTCCTGCCACTATGTGATTGGCGATTTGCTGGGTGAAGGGACCTTTGGAGCCGTGTATGAGGGGAGTCGTCTGCAGGATGGTTTTAAGGTTTCATTTTTTGCTTACAATATCTAGCTAGCAGATTAATCATCTGAATTGGATTAATTTGATCTCTGCATTTATATTAATTGTAAATATTTTTTTAACAATCTGTTTATTGTTTTATTTATTAGGTAGCAGTGAAATATGTCACAAAGACGGAGAATGTGGAATACATCAGTATCGTAAGTAGGCTGTGTTCTCTACTTTCTCCTCTGTCTATTCAATTTACTGTAAAACATCTCATATTACTATAGCTGATTTTTCAATAGACCAGTTGCCATTGTGATCATTTTGTGAAATACTGGTCTGAATCCTAATTTGGGAATCCACATCCATCTAACCATCATAAAAATTTTATTTCCTCTAGCCGGGTCATTCCAAGCCCCTTCCACTAGAGGTTGCACTGCACATCCTCGCCAACAGAGGCCCCAGCATTCCAGAAATAATCCAACTGCTGGACTGGCAGGACCAGCATGACCATTATGTTATGGTGATGGAGCGCCCCTCACCCTGCGAGGACCTGTTTGAATTTGCAGAACGCCACGGAGGCAGCATCGATGAAGGCTTAGCTTGTGTCGTCATGCGGCAGGCAACACAGGCTGCCTACATGTGCTGCCGCCGTGGGGTTCTACACGGCGATATCAAACTTGAAAATCTGCTCATTAATAAGGAGACCCATGAAGTCAAGCTAATTGATTTTGGGTGTGGCGACCTCCTTAAGAAATCGTCCTACAAGATATTCACTGGTGTGTATTATCCCTCAAGCCATAAAATTGGAACCATTGATGTGAATCATATACCTGTAGCACCAAATGCTAATGGATGCTTAGAAAAATACTGTGATATTGCAAACTTACAGATGTTTCAAAATCACTTTCCTCCAGGCACTGATCAGTACTGCCCCCCGGAGTTTAAGGAGAAGGGTGAGTACAATGGGAAGCCAGCAACAGTCTGGTCCCTTGGTGTTCTCTTGTTAGCATTGGTGTGCGGGGATTTTCCCAACGTTGATGACTTGAACAAGATCAATGCAAACAACTTCTCCAAAGCTGGCTTGACAGAAGGTGAGCTTTTCATGAAGCAAATTGTATAAAGATGTTTTAGAATAACATGATCTGAAAGACAGTGTGAAGTTCAAAGTAATAATCAGATATTTTTTTTACATTGTTCTTCATAGAATGCTGCCAGTTGATTAGTTCTTGTCTCCAGCAAGAGCCAGAGCAGCGGCTTCGATTAAGCAAGATTCTTCTCCACGACTGGTTCAAGGTACTAAGCCTAAGATCAGCTAAATCATACTTGCTTTTTGAAAAGTTTGAAAGTCTTTTTTTTGGTTTTCTTATAACTGTAAGACTACAGACATTAGCTTCAGGTAACATTCTTCTGATTCACTTCTGAAAATGTGATTACTGTTTTGTTTTAGGTCACAGATGTGGAGAACCTAAAAACAGTGTAAAAAAAGGACAGGAACCCCTGGAGTGGCTCTGCAGTTGTGGCTTCGGCCCCCAAGATCCCTATCATGGCCCCAGAGGTTCTTGTCAAATCAACAAGCAAGGCGACTTCACCCCAGAGCTCCTTGTCCTAGCCCCCAACATGTACCTCTCTGTGGTGTCTCAGAGGTTGAGCCTCCTCAGAGCTAGTGCCTGTCTCCCTCTACATCCCAAGATGTTCCAATCTGTTTGGCCATAGTCATAGCTGGTTCCCATGGCTGCCCTCTTCCAAGGGCATACGTTTGCCCTAAAGGTTTCTGCCCCAGAGCCAGTGGCGGAGATCACACCACTTCCAAAGTTGGCGCCCTGGTACCACAGCTCCCTATCTTGGGCTTCCTGGGTCCAAGTGGTTTGTGTCAGTGTGTCAGGTTTGTAGTCTTTAGTGAAATCATTAAAATTTATGTGAAAGTAACTTTCTTTGCTCCCTTATATAGCTAGCCTAGAGGGAACTGTAATGGCCCCAGCCAAAGTCAGCACCCAAAGCCGGCTCCTTGTCTTGTTTCTCCTATGTCTTTAGTTCCTGTGAGAGCAACCCAAGATTTCTTGTACAGCCACCTCAGGTGTTTATGGACAGCTTGGTCCTCAAGGTCCCGCACCTGCCCCTGTTTGTGTAATGGTCTTAGTCAAAGCCAGTATCCATTAATGGCTTAGCTCTAGAGCTCCCTTTCTTAGACTGTTCAATTTTCAAAGCTCCCTGCCCGTGATGTTCCTGTCACTACTCCACCATAGGTTCTTGTTATGAACCTAGCCAAAGCCATTCCCATGGTCTCCTTGGTTCCAGAGCTCCCTGTTTCTAGTTGTCTCAGGCTGCTCTAGTCCAAGTGTTCCATTCCACTCAAATACTAGTGTTAGGACTGCCTCAGATCTTCCTGTTGCTGCCTGTGGAGCCTCTCATTCGAGTTCCAGATATCCCTATCTCAGGCCACCACAGTCACAGTTCCATAGGTCACTGTCACTGCCCATAGGTTCCTGTCATGGACCCTACCAGAGCCCAAGGCTTTCCCTGTCCTGTCACTGCCATCTTCATAGTCAGCAGTCAAAGATACCCTGTCTTCAGCTGCCCTGGTCCTGCCCCGATCTCCATTCAAAGTAAACAATAAACGTCATAATATGCATGAATTAAACTGCCCTTGTTCATAGTGACAATATTATTCATAATCTGCTGAAGAATTAAGTAAGTAAGTATTAAAAGTAAGTAAGTAAGTATTGGTTTATAGAGGTAAGTACTAGTATACAGTCTAATACTTGTCCACTGGTTTATAATCCATGTTCACTGTCATTGAACTTCAAGTACTGCATCCCATAAACATACCACACTTTTCTCATGCCATTCTTTCCATACAATTAAACAATTCAAATGAGGCTTTTTGTTGACTATACACACATGTGGAAAAGTCACCAAAACAAGTCTTCAGGGTGAGGCTTTTTCTTTTTCTTTCTTTTTTGTAGTAGTCTCTTTAGTAACATCTGGTGGACAAAAGACAGAATTACAAACCTGCCCATTAGGTCCCTAAAAAAACAGACCAATTTCATAAAAAATATAGACAGTGAAAACATGTTCATTATAGAAGATTCACTGTCTGTATAAATAGCATTGTTAATGTACGTTTGAGTGAATGTATAGATTGGGATACATACTAGTTGCTGAAATTTTCATTTTAAATATATATTTTTTTACATTTAACTTTTTTGCAGCTCACCTAACTAGTTATATATGGTGTGACAAATCATTTGTAATATAAGGTCATGACAACTGTATGTACAGTATATATACTGTATATATTTTAAAATTAAGTATTTTAGATGGAGTATATATTTCAACAAAATACACAGCACTGTAAGCCACATTTAGTATTCATTTAAACAGGCATTCCTTCTGAAAGCGGTTTTATTGGTTGTCATTGAACTGTCTGACACTTAAATGATCCTCAAACAACATTTAACATAACACATCAGCAGTAAAAATAATCTGGGAAATAAAATGTGTTTCATAATCCATAAAATAGATTATTAACACAATTGAAACAGATGCAATGCAGTCTGAGTACTGTACATATATGTTAACCATTACTTCTGTAGTTACTGTCCACAAATAAGTTCAAGCTAGAGTTCAGAACATAACAGTTAAGTGCTGAGGTATAAGATTCTGTCTTCATCCACTTTGAACTCAGAAGTAACACTCAGTTAAAGTAGTCAATTAAAAGACCTTGACATAATACTTATATAAACGGGGAACAGATACAGTCCACGGTCTTGTTAAAACTCACTAATTTTTCACTTGAAAGATTAATCAGTCAGTCAAAAGCACAAATAATAAAAGAGCTATTCCCCTTACATGCTGTTAAAAGCAGCTTTTGTCTGTTAGAAGAGATTTGTAGTTTGTGTGCTAAGTACCAATTTTCAAGATTACTAAGTAATCTTGGGGGAAAAAAAGAAGACATTTACTGGTGTTTTATTAAAAACTGGTTTCTGTTTATGTGAGAAGATTTACAAATAAGATGTTTACTTAGCTAATAATCCATGAAAACATGTTGTGTCAGCTATGTTCAGTTATGTACTTGTTGTAATAGTGTGCATTTTAAGTCACTTATTAACTTCCAGGAAATCTTGGCTCGCCGAAGTTTATTATGATGGTGTTTCTTTTGACTGTCAACAGGAGCCGCTGTTTCCTGGTTATGTTCACCTGAGTACTACGCTGCTGCCAAACCCTTTCTTTCTTCCGAAGAGATCACGGCGACAGCTTTTTTTAATGTGCTGAGCTGGATACAGTGCGTTTTGTGTAAGTGAATCTTAACACACGGCACAGCGCAGGGATTAAGACACATTCACTAGAGAGATTTGTGTTGCTTATGTGTTCGTACGTGGTTTCCTCTTGACTTTCCTGGCATACAGGAAGTACATGGTGTGTCCCGTGAAAATGAACAGGATGGAGATGATGACAAGGATGCCGAAGTGTTGTGGCTGGGGTGCAGAGATGACCATGATGAAGTGCAGCAAGTCCATCAGGTAGTTCATGGAGCTCTGGACTCCATTCACCACCCCACGCTCTGATTCACATATGGTCTCCTGCAAGAGCTGAGTCACTGTCAGGTCAAAGGACCAGAGACCTGGAAATCAACAACACCATATATTATTAACACCACAACATATATTATTTTAGGTTACACGTCATGGTGATATAACGTGTAATATAATCAGTTAACGTACGATTCTTACTAATACCACATGACATTTTAGAACCAGACATAATCTTGACTCTCATAAACTCTCTCATACTTTATGAGACTTGTTGTCATCTCTATAATATAATTTCCCTGTTTTATGAGGAAAAAAGTCAGAATTGGGAGATATAAATTTAGAATTGTCAGACATTCATTTAGATTTAAAAAAAGGAAAAAGCTAATTGTGAATTTTTATCACACCAGTCTGACTTTTTTTTCTCGCAAATCCAAGTTTATATCTCACAATTTGGACTTTTCTTTTCAGCATATGCGAGTTTTTTGTAATTGCAAGATACAAACTCACAAAGACTTTTTCCTTAAAGTATCTTTCGAGTATCTCGCAACTCTGTGTTTATATCTCACATTTTTCAGTATTTTGAGAAAAAAGTCAGAATTTTGAGATCAAAATATACGCTTCCATAAACATGACTTTGTTTTGCAG
Organism: Sinocyclocheilus rhinocerous; assembly: GCF_001515625.1. Classification (NCBI taxonomy): domain Eukaryota; kingdom Metazoa; phylum Chordata; class Actinopteri; order Cypriniformes; family Cyprinidae; genus Sinocyclocheilus; species Sinocyclocheilus rhinocerous. The sequence goes on from NW_015633151.1 coordinate 1,069,156, forward strand.
ACAGAAGTTTTGAAAATATTAATTAAGCAATGAAACAGTTTTGTTGAAAGATTTTTTTTAAGAAATAATAAAATATTTTGCCAATTTTTTAAAAATAATTAATTATTTTAATGAAAAAGATTACACATTAAATGTATTAAATGTAACAGTAAAAATTGGTTACAAAGATTTCTATTTGTATTCTATTTTTATTTCTATTTCTGTTTATTTCAATTTTTTCTATTCACCAAAGAATGCTGAAAAAAATTTGTTATTTCCACATAAACACACACACACACACAAAAAAGAAACATATCTGTTTCCAACATAGATAATAATCAGAAATGTTTCTTGAGGATAAAATCAGCATATTAGAATGATTTCTGAAGGATCATGTGACACTGAAGACTGGAGTATTGATGCTGAAATGCTTTACCATCACAGGAATTAATTACATTTTAAAAATATATTCAAATTTAAAAAGTACTTTAGTGAGCATAAGATACTTTTTTTTTTTTTTCAAAATCATACTGACCCCACAAATTGAAACAATGGTGTATACATTTTTATTTGTTAATTTATTTTTATTTTTTTATATTTTAGGACAAAGCAGGCATCTACTCACCAACTCGAGCTGTAATGACTCCAAGGAACAGCAGGATGATGGAGACGTAAGACTCTGGTTCAGTCCCTGCTGGCGCGTTCTCAAACAGCACAGTGTTATTGGTCCAGTGAATGGAGGAACGGTCTGGCAGCAGAGGCTGGTTGCTGCCTCCACGCAGTGGGTATCCGTGCCTCTGGTGACCTCCGGTCATCCCTCCCACATCTGATGCATTCCCCATATTTAGCATGCTGAGGTCCATGGGGCTACCGGGGGCAAACACGGAGCACAAACAAAGCAACAGGCAAACTAGGTGCAGAACGCTGGAAATGACCCCAGTGTTGACCAGGCCACATGCTTTGCGCAGCTTTGTGAAAAGCACAGTACCCAGAAGCCCCGCCACAGCCGACACGCCCATCAGAATGCTGAGCAGCGAGCCGCTGATGCCCTGGGTGTAGGCGTAGCCGGTGGTGATGCAGTCAAAGCCCAGCACTGTGGTGTAAAGGAAGGCCAGGCCCAGGCCGACGAGGAAAATAGGCTGTCTGTAATACGCCCTCCATCCTTCCCGGCAGGTGCTGAGGAGCCCACGCAGCCGATGGAGGCACACTGGTATTCGGCTTATTTCTTGTAAATGCAGGCTGGTGCTTTCCTCTGAGATGGCAGCAGCTGGACTTGCTGAGGTCTTGCCTGAACAAACCAAGATGGATTGTGGATTTGGATTATATATCAGTAATTCTATCTGTCTGTCTGTCTGTCTGTCTGTCTGTCTATCTATCTATCTGTCTATCTGTCTGTCTGTCTGCACTAGTCAACATTTGAAGTGGATCAAAAGCTTTCATCAAAGTTGTCCTAAAACCAAAATGCGTTCTTGATTTAGGACAACTTTGATGAACTTTTTTAATCCACTTCAAATGATATCTATCTATCTATCTATCTATCTATCTATCTATCGTTCTATCTATCTATCGTTCTATCTATCTATCTATCGTTCTGTTGTTCTATCATTATATCTGTTGTTTTGCTGTTCTGTATGTCCATAAGGCCTATAAACCTTCAAATTTAAATTTTAGGCTTAAATTTAAGCCCAAATTTAAATTTTCATAACTTTCAAACAGGAGTTTATTAATCCCACATTTAAAGTTTGTCTTTTCCTTTTTTGCTAAAAATTTGTTATATGAATGTCAATTCATTGTTAATTCTTCTTCCTTTCATGATACTTTGAGGACCACACAAAAGATGTGAATTATGATATCTCAGGTATGATATCTTGAGCTGATCATGTCTTTTCGCGTGCCAGGGTGATCGCATGTGGCACTTCGCCATCTCTGTCTTCCTGATTGAGCTGTATGGGCATAACCTGCTGTTAACTGGCATCTTTGGACTGGTGGTGGCCGGATCGGTGCTCTTATTAGGGGCTTTGATTGGAGACTGGGTTGACCGCAACCCGAGAAACAAAGTGAAAATGCATTATGTATTTGCATTTATGGTAAAAAAGAGAGAGAGAGAGATGTCATGTCTGGTTTATTTATTTATTTTGCAATATTATTATTATTTGCATTAATATATCATAAATTTACATGACAATTAAGTACCTTCCATATTCTCAAGATTAAAAATTTCACCATTTTAATTATTATTTAAATTGTCAAAAAATGTCATTAATGAAACTGACTGCATTAATGAGAATTGTCATGAAAAAATTGAAATTGATAGTGTGCCAGAGCTCATGCCCTGTTTACTGAGTGCCAGCATTGCAGATATGAAAACAGCTCCTTACCCACATAGATAACGCTCCGCTCACATAGATGAGGAACTTGGGGCCCTTGAGGTAGATGAGGGCTGATCCTATGAGATAAAGAGTTTTTAAAGATTTATTACTTGTATGCGCATTGGTTGTAGAATAATAGACTGTTTAAAGCCAGACAGCAAGAACAAGCAGGCTCTGCAGATTTTTAGCATCTTCTAATATAAAATAGCAGAATGTTTCTCTATTTTAATCACTCTATAATAAGCCTTACCTTAACATTTAAAAGGATTGTTTACTTTCTAAACTCGTTTTGTTTTGGTTTTGTTTATTTCCGTGGAGCACAAAAGTAAAAATGATGAAGATTTATGTTGGTCGCTCCATACGGTTATGATAAATGGGGTCTTATGATTTTAGATTAGTCTCATAAACCATAAACTCAAGAACCGGATCACTCCGATTCATGAAAACCATCACTGTATTTTGTGAACGAGTTAAAGTGAATCAGACATTCACATACTTTCCTCACAAACTGTCAAAAACATGAAAAGTTTGGCTGGATTTACAGTAATTAAATTTTAATCGGTTTGTAGTCCAAAACAATAAACGTATATACAGTATAACTGTAATATCGCACTTGACTTGAATAGATCCAGCTTTTTGTACCTTCTTTTTGGTGTTATGGAAAAGCATGACCTTCCTCTCCAAACTAAATTTGTGTGAACTGTTCCTTGCATATTCTGTCAAGCAAATTTGGTGTGTAGTTATATGGAAATATCACAGGTATTTGACTAGTTTGAAGTATTAAACCTGCCCAATATAAATAGTTTGATTCAAGTAAAGAAACATACGAGGTATATTCCTGGCTTTGATCACAGGTGAATCTCTGTCATTATCATCGTCAAACTCCACAGCAACACCACCACACTGGGCCCCCTCTGTTCTGAGAGACATCCTGTGTGAACAGCATGACTGTATTAGAATCAGGTTAAAAGATTGTAAATGCATAAAATTGTTCAAAATAAATACATAGAGAAAATTTGACATGGTTGTCATGAACTATAATGAGGCTTGATATATACAAACGTGTTTAAAAACTAAAAAAAAAAAATTTGAAAATAATAATTACAAATAAAATTATTATAAAATAATTATTAAAAATAATTATAAACATCCTAAAATATATGCAATCATTAGTCAATAGTAAATAATGTTTAGTTAATCATGTGTCACATTTTAAATATGTGTATAGTTTTCTATCACATCTAATAAGTACTATGTACATAGTACAATATTTAATATAAGTAATTAATTTAGCATAATCCATGGCCATGAATTCATTTTCAGTTATTATACACTACCGTTCAAAAGTTTGGGGTCAGTAAAATTTGTAATGTTTTTCTAAAAAAGACGTCTCTTATGCTCACCATGGTTGCGTTTATTTGATTAAAAATACTGTGAAAACAGTAATATTGAGAAATATTAATACAATTTAATACAACATTTTTCAATTTTCAGTTTATTCCTGTGATGGTAAAGCTGAGTTTTCAGCATCATTACTCCAGTCTTCAGCGTCACATGATCCTTCAGAAATCATTCTAAAATGCTAATTTGTTGCTCAAGCAACATCTCTAATTATATACTAATTATTATTAATAACTTCATTTGAAACTTAATATTCTTGTGGGGACTGTGATACTTTTTCTTTTAGGATTCTTTGAGGAATAATGAAAGTGGGAAATTCAAAAGAACAGCTTTTATTTGAAATAGAAATTTTGTAACATTATAAATGTCTTTACTGTCATTTTTGATCAATTTAACGCATCTTACTGACCTAAAACCTTTCAACAGTAGTGTGTTATTTAAAAAAAAGAGTAAAAATATATTATTGTATTACTAAAGTATACTGTGAGTTTTAATAGATCAGTATTCAAAATGCTTTTTGAACTTTTTTTTTCTTTACAATATATAATCACAATTTGAGTGAGAATTTGATTTGGAAAATGAACATGAATTTTGTGTGAAACCCGATGATCATGATTTGAAAATGAACCAGAGAGCATCTTGAGTTTCAGCAGAACTAAGAACATCTGACTGTCACATGATCAAGATTACAAATTTGATTGACCTATAAACACTGTACAAAATATGAAAAATTTCTTCACCATTTTGCATCATAACATTTTTTTAGTTTTCAGTTTAAAATCAAAATTTGATTCCCAGGCTTTCAGTGTGACCTCAAGCCTTTAAGACCCCACCGTACACATAATATTAAAATACTAAAGCCAAAAAAGACAGGTAGAAAAAAAAATCACCTGATTTTTGACTCCTCCTTTGAGTCCTCCTTGCTATGAGCGCTTGCTGTGTCTCAAGGTTGTGCTATCCATGTGTCCCAGGTAAGGATGCTTGCATGCAGGCCTGAATTCCAGCAGTTGTACTGTGAGGGGCTTGATAACATCATAGTGCATGAGGGCACCATTGTATGAAACTGCCAGAAAAGCAGAACGAGTCACAGGCTGACAAAGGCAGCCAGCATATTCCACAGCACGTGACAGCGAAGGGGGACAATGTCACCGTTCACCCCCCACTGAAAAAGACCACCCTATCACTCAAATCTCATACACACACACACTCATATAGTAATAAAACACTCGACATACTCATTCAACACATCAACATTGATGTTTGCATTTAGATATGTTCATTTTTATTGCCATGGCCTGATATGATTACATATTTAAGCAATTAATAATCAGTCAAAACAGGTTTTATGGCCATCATTCGCAAAGTGCTGTTTAAACAATGATCATATTATGGACATCCGAACAATATCTGAACAAGATATTTGCATGCAGCACCTTGAACCCTTCAGATGAACTTATATATAATAACTAGTGCTGTCAAACGATTAATTGCGATTAATCGCATCCAAAATAAAAGTTTGTATTTACATAATATATTATGTATGTTTACTGTGTATATTTATTATGTATATATAAATACAAAAACATGCATGTATATATTTAAGAAAAATATGTTATGTTTATATATTAAATATATTTATATATAATATAAAATATAATAATATAAATATATAAATGTATATACATGTAAATATTTTTGTTTGTGTATTTAAATATACATAATAAATATACACAGTAAACATACATAATATATTATGTAAATAAAAACTTTTATTTTGGATGCGATTAATCGCGATTAATCGTTTGACAGCACTAATAATAACATATAATGAATGCTGTTTATCTCAGCACACTTCAGATAACAAAACAATACAATTGAAAAGTCCTACAAGTTTTGACCTACACATTCTTCTGTAATTGTATTGTTGTTTTTTTTATTTGTAAGTATGTTATAGTCTACCACTTATTGTTAGACCAAAGAAGAACATAATTAATCTTAAATTACAGTGGATTTAGTGACCCAGATGTTTCATAAAAAAGGCTGCTACATGTTTATTATCCTGACCACCATAAATAGATGTGCTTTACTTACTATGTTGCTCAGAAAACATACACGTATGGTACTTAGAAAAACAAAATATCTAAAATGCACCACTTATAATTTACACATTTTGATGATGTTAACACTTTCCTGCTCTTTTTAATATAAATGCTGAGTCTGACAACACATTTTCATTTTCCCTTTTTTTAAGAGGAGGAAAGTCTTGTAAATGGATTAGTCTTTTATTGTTTATCTACTTATGTTTGCCTGGTGATAAATTTCACCAGGAAGCAATCTGTTAAAAATTGTTCTGTTTTTGCTTTTCTACTGGTTAAATATCACCTATTGATATGAGAACAGTTCCTCTGTGCTCTAAATACACATGATATGCCTGATATTATAAGGGCTCTTAAAGGGGTCATATGATGCGATTTCAAGTTTTCCTTTCTCTTTGGAGTGTTACAAGCTGTTCGTGAATAGATAAGATCCCTAAAGTTGCAAAGACTAAAGTCTCAAACCCAAAGAGATATTCTTTATAAAAGTTAAGCTCGTCCACGCCCTCCTAAAACGCCTCGTTTTAACACGCCCCCGCATGTCTACGTCACTATCTGGGAAGATTTGCATAACGCCGCCCAAATCTTCACACAAAGAAAGAAGGCGTAACTTTGATTCTCGCTGTAGTATTGTTGTTTCATTACACCAAATACACAAAATAATGTTATTTTTAGCAACATCATATGACCCCTTTAATACAACCTCAGGTGCTTTAATGGTGTCTCAGAGCCTGATGTTTGCAGGATTTCATTTAATATCAATAAAAAGAAATGTACAGTACTGTCCTAATGGCTGATTCCAAAAAGTATAAATAATAATCAGATTATGAGAAAATTATGCAATGAGACAAATATAATTTTTTTATTACAGATAAATATTTATTGCACTTGCAAGAAACATGACCATATATTACTCTCAAAATCAGTGAATTTT
>NW_015633151.1:1075943-1084019 GCF_001515625.1 Sinocyclocheilus rhinocerous
GGCCAACTACCAAATATGGCACATAATTATCTTATTATTTTCCTTATCACGCTAATTTTGCATATATTTTCAATTTCATATTACTATTATAATGAGCAATTTTTTTTTTCAGCAGGCCCTAGTTAATATCTTACTTTAACCATACACTTCTAGTAAACGTTGCTGTGTTATGGCAATTTGGAAAACAAAAGCTGGAACCACTATGACATATTGGACGAATATTTGGACAAAATATTTTTAAGGGACAATGGCAACAAAACAAAACAAAAAAAATAGCAATATTCCATCAGTTTTGGAAAAGGCATTTTCTAACCTATGAATGTATAAAACTACAGAACTTTGAATTGGATCTCATGTGTAGAACATTTGGTCAGATTTCTGTGACTTTTTGTGGCTTCAGCTCTTCATCCTGTATATGAACTTTATACGATACAGAATCAATTTCTTGAACTGGGGCACTGGGATGTTTCTTGCAGCAGTATTCTCGTATGGCTCTGAAAACAGCAGTGCCGGGTACAGACAAACTAGGGATCCCAGCCAGGAGAAAGATTATTACATAGATCCATGATGGATATGGCTTCTTCTCTAGGGTTGGAAAGTTTTCCTATATGAGAACAAGATCATTTAATTAATTCCAAATGAATGCTCTACAAATTACAATTTTTTGTAACAAGAATCAGTTTATGTTAAACAATTGATTAAACTTCACCGATTCAGGGTCCCAGGCGATGTAGAAGATTTCCTTGGTGACGATGGTGGAGAAGTAGAAGATGAAGATGGCTAACATGATGAGGGGACTAATGACTCTCCATGTGGCTTGCCAGAAAATGTTAGGCTTATGTCCAATCATGAATATCATGTCTTCATTGAACCTGTTCATAAACAGAAGATAACATAATTTATGGCTGATTTCAGTGAGCTTTATCTAAACAATAAAGTCATAAATGCATTGTCTTGTCACTGTGAAAACATCCATGAATTGCTGATACGTGGTTAAACTGTTCTAAGGGCAGTACTAAGATGTAACTCGTCTATGTCCTATAACCAATTCTAATAATCTTGTTTTGTAAAAGTTAAGCATTACCTCACTTGTTCACTAATGGACCCTCTGCAGTGAATAGGTGCTATTAGAATAACATTTACATTTAAATTTACATTTAGGCATTTAGCAGACGCATTTATCCAAAGCGACTTACAAATGAGGGCAACAGAAGCAATCAAAACCAACAAAAGAGCAATAATATGTAAGTGCTATGACAAGTCTCGGTTAGCCTAACACAGTACACGTAGCAATGTTTTTTTTTACATAGAACAGAAAAATAATAGAGAATACTATAGTGTTAGAGGCTCTATTTTTAAAATAAAAGAAAGCAAGTATTGTAAAAAGTGCAAGTGTTAAAGTGGTATTGTATGTGTGCAAGTGGTATTGTAAAGAGTGTGAGTAGAAAGAATAGAAATAGAATAGAGAGTGCTAGTATTAGAGGGTCAAGTAAAAATGGAACAGATGTGTTTTTTAGCTGTTTCTTGAAGATGGCTTATATATAATATAAGAAGATGAATATATAATATGAATAAGAGTCCAAACAGCTGCTAAAAACATCACAATAATCCACAAGTAATCCACATGACTCCAGTCCATCGATTAATGTCTTGTGAAGCCCCTATTATGATGCTTTTATCAGATATTTGGGCTCTCATTCTGACTGCACCCATTCACTGCAGAGGATCCATTGGTGAGCATGTCTCCAAATCTGTTTTGTTGAAGACAGTACTGTTTCTAGGCATAGGCAAGCTAGGCGGTCGCCTAGGGCGCCACCAGCAGGAGGGGGCACCAATGAACGCATGTACTGGTGCTACATTTTAGCAGGGTTGTGATGAGTGGCACGGCCACCCTGAAATATGTAATATGAAATATATGATTGCCGCCCCCACTGGATCCCCCAACATCATTGGGCTACAGTACCGTCATTCTGATGATGCCTGTCTGCCAGTGGATCAGAGAGCTGTCAGTTGCTGCCTGATTGTTGCATGCAAAGTTTGCATTGGAGCGCTCAGCAACATCATTAGATCAGTGGGTTCTGTCAGTGCTTTGTCAAGGTAAGGCTTTTTTTGCCATGCAATAAAGCCAAGTTCAAAGGCCAATTTAAAATATTGGTACAATAAAAAGTGCAAGAAATCGGTCCAAAATGTATGCGTTTTTGTGCCAATGCATTGATAAAGGATCAGCGTGTTGTGTAATATTCCCAACAAACTTTAACAGACAATTAAAAAATATTGGTGTAGTTAATAGGACCAGCGTCATACAGGTGCATCTCAATAAATTAGAATGTTGTGGAAAAGTTAATTTATTTCAGTAATTCAACTCAAATTGTGAAACTCGTGTATTAAATAAATTCAGTGCACACAGACTGAAGTAGTTTAAGTCTTTGGTTTTGAAGAAACAAATTCATCTACATCTTGGATGGCCTGAAGTGAGTAAATTTTCAGCAAATTTTCATTTTGGTGAACTATTCTTTTAAATACAATTTACCTGCTAAACTTAGGCTCAAACCTACCTGTCTATCCCATAGACATACACAACTCCAATCATCTCAGAGAAAGCAATGATGAGGAGAGGAATCGATCCAGCAAAGCTGTCAAACAGGGCTAGCCAATAGTTCCCTGAGCCCTGAACAAATATCAACCCAACCAGGCAGCACACCAAGCACGTTACCCCTGTTGTGAACAATGAAGAGAGAAATTTAAACTACTTCTGAAACAATATCATCACTTGGATGGAGGTACGTAAAATCTGCAATGAATTCTTCATATTATGATGGTCACAAAGTAGGTCTACTATACATACCTGAAATGACCTCTTTGGGCCAGCTTTTGGGAAAGACCTTCAGGTCCTGCAGGGGAACCAGAACACCCTCAATGTTGCCAAACATGGAGGACAGGCCGAGACAGAAGAGCATGATGAAGAACAGAACGGACCAGAGTGGAGACAGTGGCATCTTGGTGATTGCCTCAGTGAACACAATGAAGGCCAGACCTGTTCCTTCTACACCCTGTGAAAGTGTGAAGTTACTGGATTATTTCAGTTCCTTAATGCTGTATTAAAATATTTGGGATTAGTATTTTTTAAAGAAAGAAATAAAGTATTACTTTTATTCAAAAATGATACATTCAATTGATTAGAAAACCTGTTGAAAAAAAAAACAGCATATGCTGGTTAGGTATGTTCTTTTCATAGGTTCCCTCAACGCTGTGTAGCTTTACGCAATGGGAACACCTCCCAGGTGTGACGATTGTCTGAAGCCCGTATAGAATCACGCCAATTCATTGGCTGATGGTGCGAGATACCACCCCTACGTCATACGTAATTGACATAGACCCACGCTCGCGACATCTTACACCTCAGATTTTCCTCTCTTCAGAAGCATTCGCTTCTCGTGGTTTTTCTGGCCCATTTCTCGGCGTGGTTTTAGTTTTGGATTCTTTCCACTTCAGTGACCGCATCTGTGGAATATTATTCTCCGAGCGGTGAGTGGAATGGACTTTCGTCGGTGCCAGCCACCGCGCTCTCGTCTCATCGCGAGTGACGACCAACACGGTAAGTGCGTCAGATGTGTGGACCTGGCCCATGCACGAGACGCTATCTTTGGCATTTCAAACTGCAAGTGCTGCGAGAATTTAACTCTTAAAACCTTGCGCGCTAGACTCAAGGTTTTTGATCATGAATCTGCCGTTCTCTACCGCCGCGCCGCTCCGGAGGCCTCCTCCCTCCGCGAAGCCGCGGCCTGGAGTTCGGATGTGGAGCTCGAGGCTATGGAGAGTGAACAGTTTCCACTTTCTCTCCCTCCATCGCCCGAGCGTCATCATGTGGATAATCCGGAAGAGTTTTCTCGCGGCTGTCCTGAGCCCAACCCGGAGGTATGGGAAGTCGTTTCCTTCGGGATAGAGGATGTTTTGTTTACTGTGGCCTCCAACTTTGAGGATTTCCCTATACAGAGCTAGTAGATGTTTTAGCACGTGCCACTAAGAAGTTGTGCTTAGATTGGCCGGGCAAGTCCCAGTCATCTAAGCTTGACGAGCATTTCCTCAGTGGCTCTGGCTTGCGCCCGGTGAGGAGTAAGTTGCCTGTCTTCCCTGACCTGCATCACGACATCTCCAGGTCCTGGAAGCAGCCTTCCTTCTCCCGTCTCACTAATGCGGTGGCCGCTGACTTCACCAACCTTGTTGGTTCTGTGGAGCAGGGGTACGCCGCAGTCCCGGTGGTCGAGGACATGCTCGCTGCACACCTCTCACCGACTTCCACCCCCTCGTGGAAGTCCCGCCCTCTCCTCCCGTCTAAGCCTTGTAGGACCACTACTGTTTTGATCGGTAAGTCCTACATGGCGGCGGGACATTCAGGTGCGGCTCTTCACACCATGGCCATCCTTCAGGCCTACCAAGTGGAGGTGCTGAAGGAGATGGACGAGGGGGACGGTGTGACCGCTGAAGCTGTTACCTTCGTGCTACTAAGCACACAGCACAGGCTTTGGACGCAGTATGGCAGGTTTGGTGGCGGCTGTTCCACCCTGCTACCTCTGTCGGCCTTCCTCCGTGCCTGGAGGGACCTGCCGGAAGTGTCGCTCTGGATTATTCGTACGATCCAGTTCGGCTACACACTCCAATTTGCTTGCAGCCCCCCCCCTCCTGTTACAATGGGGCTCTTCTTACTGCAGTGAACAGCGCCGACGAGCTCAAGCTCATCCCAGCGGTCTTGTGCAGGGTGATGACGTGCGTAGTCCGCCTTCTCCTAGTAGCCCTGTTTTGGCCTTCCCAGACGTGGTTCTCGGAGTTGGTCTCCCTTCTGGAATGCGATCCGTAGGAGGTCCCAATCAGGAAATACCTGTTGTGTCAGCTCCAGGGCAGAATTTGGCACCCACGTCCAGAGATCTGGAAGTTGTGGGTATGGCCGATCTGAGGTTGCCCATAGCCTTTGATCTCTCGGATGGAGTCCGTGAGACCATTAATAGTGCCAGGGCCCTTTCCACTAGGAGGCTCTATTCCTCCAAATGGAGGATTTTTGAATCCTGGTGCTCGGCTCATGCTGTGGACCCAGTCAGCTGCCCAGTTGTTTCAGTGCTGGAGTTCCTGCAAGAAAAGTTTTTGGCTGGAGTGGCCGCTACCACCCTGAGAGTCTACGTTGCGGCTATTGCTGCTCGAAGGGACTCGAACGATGTCCCGCTGAGTAGACATCGTTTGATCTCCTGCTTTGTGCGTGGGGCTAAGCGCTTGAGGCCGGTTCGTCGACCTAGTTTCTCTTCTTGGGACCTTTCTGTTGTCCTGAAGGGGTTGCTGGAGCCTCCTTTTGAGCCTCTAGAGTTAGCTCCCGAGAGGATTCTGACAACAAAGGTTACACTTTTGTTGGCGTTGGCCTCTTTAAAGTGTTTAGGGGACTTGCAGGCTCTCTCTGTCAGCAAGTCCTGCATTGAGTTCGCTCCTGGTCTGGTCAAGGCATTCTTGAGACCCAGACCTGGTTATGTCCCCAAAGTTCTCTCTACGTCTTTTCGTTCACAGGTGGTAGTGTTGCAGGCTTTCTCTCCCTCCTCTTTGAGTGAGGACGGTAATCTTCATCCGCTCTGCCCTGTCAGGGCCCTGAAGATGTATGTGGACCGTTCCAGTCAGTGGCGTAAGTCCCTACAGTTGCTGGTGTGTTTTGGTGCAGGCTGCAGAGGGCTAGCCACATCAAAGCACATGATTTCCCACTGGGTTAGGGAAGCTATTTTGAATGCCTACGAGGTGCGTGTTCTGCCTTCACCTCTAGATGTCAGGGTTCATTCCACCAGGGGGGTGGCTTCCTCCCAAGCTTTGTTTAGAGGGTTTCCCCTGGAAGATATTTGTATGGCGGCAGGTTGGTCCTCTCCCCATACTTTTGTGAGGTTCTATAAGCTTGATGTGAACAGCTCCTGGCTCCCAGGTTCTTCTGTTTGAGCCAGCTGTGTTTTAGTGTTCTGGTCTGTAATGGGCCAGACCTGGCAGTGCGTTAGCTTGGCGTGTGTGGTATATCGTTCCCATTGTGTAAAGCTACGCAGCGTTGAGTGAACCTATGAAAGAGTTACTTACGTAACCCATGTTCTCTGAGTAGGGAACAAGACGCTGCGTCCGCTTGCCAGGCTCCTCACGCTGTCGTCCTGCTTACCTGACAGGTTTATGTAAATTACGTATGACGTAGGGGCGGTATCTTGCACCATTAGCCAATGATTTGGCGTGATTCTATATGGGCTTCAAACAATCGTCACACCTGGGATGTGTTCCCATTGCGTAAAGCTACGCAGTGTCTCGTTCCCTTCTCAGAGAACATGGGTTACGTAAGTAACCCGAGACGTTTTGAAGCATTCTAGCTGGTTTGAGCTGGTTTAAGCTGTTTCCACAAAATCATGGTTTCCACAAAAATATATCTGTTTTCAACATTGATAACGATAAGAAATGTCTTGAGAAGCAAATCAACACTGAAGACTGGAATAATGCCTACTGAAAAGGAATAAATTACATTTTAAAATATATTCAAATATAAAACAGTAAAATTAAACATACATTTCCATGGTGCTAATGTAACCTTACATTAGAAGTTGTTTGTACAATAATAATAATTATTATTATTATTAATAATAATAATAAACAATATATATATATATATATATATATTGTAGTTTGTTTATTTAATTTTAATGTTGAATTTTAACATTTTAAAGATAAATGGCTATAATTACACATTTTATCCCCACAAAGAACAAAATAATTTCATTTATTAGAGACAAATATTTACACCAATATAGGTTGGTCTTGGAGGAACTTGGTATTGGAATAAAAATGTGGTATCACCCATTCGTATACTGTACCTCACTGAGGAAGCTGTTTAGATCACAGGTCTTAAGATGGAGGTTGCTGATGATATCAGGGTTTGTACTATTAAGGCTGTGGAGAACCTCTTGATAGTTGCTCTGATTGATGTTTCCTTCTGGCAGATCAAATGTGTTCAGAAGAGTCAAGATGTTTCTGCAGGACAAAGTTAAGATAAGTGCTTCAGAATGGAGTTTAAATGCATTAAAACACTATTGTAATATTTTAAGAATAGTTCATGCATTAGGTATCAAAAATACACAACTTTTATTAATCTTGGTTAATTTATATTTTATAAATATTTATAAATGTATAAATGTTTAAGAAATGTTATTATGAAATAACATTAAAAATATAAACTTTTCATGTTAAAGGTCCCCTGAAATGCTTAGAAACACACAGCCTTACTCTATGTGTTGACGTCATTTTAACTGAAACAGGAAGACAGGGTGGGACATATCAAGCAGCCCCGCCCCTTTTTAAAATAAAAAAACCCGCATTTGACAGGGTATGCCAGCCACAATCTCATCCATATTGCTATAAAATATAGCATTCTGTGTAGAATTCAAATAGCTCCGATACATTTTGTGGTCTGCGCCGATTTGCGCATGTGATCCGCTCCGTGCTATCGTGTCTCTGGACCGGAGCAGAGTGTGTGTGCGGTGCGGTGGTTAGGGTGACACAGCGCGAAACCAGACTTCTTTTTTTTTCTCAATGGAAAGCATATTTACACTGTTTGAATCGTTCCCTTTCCCCTATATAGTGCACTACGTACCATTCACTGTACAGAAAATACTAATTCTGTGGACAAGTGACCGATTTTAGCCGCAGCTTCAGCGTCTATTTTATAGTGTAGGGGGCGGGCGCTTCGGATTCTAGAGAGCATTTGATTGAACCATAGACTGTATAAAAACATGAAGTACGATGTGACTTCAAAAAAATCGTTGAGCCGTTTTGGCGGAAGTGACGAACTGCAAGCTTTGAATGCTTATATCTTCTAAATGCGAATTCCGGATAATCCAAAGAGGTGGGAGCAGGTTGCTGAAACCACGCCCACCTAGCTCGACGGTGGTGACAGCAGTGACAGCAGACCTGTCACTCAAGTGGCCACGCCCTTAATTATGCAGAACTTTAAGGCTTAATATAATTTAAACGGATGAGTTATAAAAAAAATTCACCCCCCTCACAGTTGTCATGAAGGGCAAA
>NW_015633151.1:1085923-1100135 GCF_001515625.1 Sinocyclocheilus rhinocerous
GCTTCTAGAGAGCATTTGATTGGACAGAAAGTTTCATGAGAAGCTGAAGTACGATGTGACGTCAAAAAAATCGTTGAGCCGTTTTGGCGGAAGTGACGAACTGCAAGTTTTGAATGCTTACATCTTCTAAATGCGAATTTTGTCACTGTTTTGGAGCACACTGCCTTATAGATAACCTTAAGACTAACATATTGATACTAACACCCAAAAAACTTTAATTTTGATTTCATGGGGACTTTAAATATAAAAGTATTAAAGTATAGTAGTTTATGTAGAACTAACATTAATCAAGATTAACAAATACTGTAAAAGTATTGTTCATAGTTAATTTTTGCAGTAAATGTGGTAACATAATACATAGTATTAGTTACAATAGTCTTTTGATAAAAAAAAAAGGTTTTCAATGTATCAACAACCGAGTCAGTCAAGTGAATGTCTCCATACTTATCTGTGGAATTGTCATGAATCACTTTTTCCCAAAACAGAAGGTCAGATGATATTGTTGTGACACAAACACTCACCCACTCAAACAGTCATCAAATCTCTCTGTAGCTCTGAAACCAATGATGCTGTAGATGACAGTGGCAGCGTAGATCGAGGTAAAGGCATTAATGATGGAGATGATTACTGCATCTTGCTCACAATTATTGCTGACGGAAAGAGAAAGAATAATGAATCTGTTAATCACTGAGGTGTCTGCATTAAACTTTGGGAGGGATTTTCAACTGATCATAAGAATAAACCTCCTAGAGACCAATGTCTTATTTTTCACCACAATAAAAGGCTTTATTTTACAAAAAACAACCAAAACATTATATATGTGTATATGTATATAGTGTAAAAGTAGCCTCAACACACAAAAATACTTAAAACATGAACTTACTGCACAGAATTGTAGCTGGAGAAGGAGATGAGACCTCCAAAAGCCAGAGAAAATGAATAAAACACTTGTGCACCTGCATCTAACCATGTGGATGGGTTTGCTAACTCGTTTAGCTGCAAAACACACAATTTTGTGTTTTATAAGAGTACTGGTTGTATTAGAACTTATGAAAGTTGAATTTGTTTGATTCTGACTCTCACATCTGGAGTGAAGAGGAACTTAATGCCATCAACGGATCCTTTCAGAGTCAGTCCTCTGATCAGGAAGATTGTAAGAACTACATATGGCAGCGTAGACGTCACATAAACAGCCTTTAAAGAGAAAAGAGGAGAGAAAATCAACCTTAATGTGAGTGTGAATATCATATCTGATGACAGATACTTTAGGTATGGTACAGGGAGTTCAAACTTTATGTTTTGTGGCTCTTGATTTAGCGATAAACACTTTGACATTCTGGAATTATAATCCTTTTTATTGCAACAGTTAAAGCAAAACTGTCTGCTTAATTGTTCACAAGAGCTGTAAAGCTGTAAAGCTGTTCTGTGCTGGAAATTTTTACAAGCATATGTCCTTACAGTACGTCACTGTGATCTTTATTCTTTATTTCAACATTCATTTATAGCATTCTCATGATATAAAAAGGTATAACCTTTGACAACTGTATTGAGTACTGTTTTACTGGTAAAGCTGTCTTACTTGAGCATTAATGATTACAGATTAGCAAACGGCTTCCCAACATTTTTGTCTGTTGAACTCCTTAGACGTAACATATTTATTTTAAATACCCCTTGAGATTTTAAGTTAATATTTCAATAATTTAATGTCACATTCACATTATTTTCTAATAATTTAAAAATTTAAAATGATTTCTAGAAATTTTTTAATAGAAATTATAGAAATTATTATATGTACATTTATAGAAATGTACATATATATGGCTATAATTATTGTTGTTGTTGTTTTACTCTAATTATAAAAATTAAGATATAAATATATTACCATTTTAAATTACAATTGTCCAGTAGAATAAAAAATTATAATACTTGACCCTTACACAAATAAAATATATTTCCTCAAATATTAGCAATCATATATATCAATAATATATGCAATTATTTATTATATGGATTAATATCACTGTAGGGTGCCTTTTGGTGTCCTGTACATAAATAACTCATTTGCCATGATAACATAAAAATGACTATGAAAGGGTGTGTTATATTAGGCTAAGTTTTTATATTCATAACAAAAGCATTACTTTGCTCTTTAGATACTTTTTTTTTATTTACATTTTTTAGTTTTGTGTAAGAGGATGCGTGTTATTTTGCTATGTCCCATGCACTGCCCATTTTACTGCACATGATAAATGTGACATCATTCATAAATATATTGTAAATCTGCTTCAGATTCTGAAATATTCTTGTTTTCCATCAGTGCTGTTATTAGAGCAGCTCTACCTTTCCAGTCGTCTCTATTCCGCGGATGCAGCAGACGTACAGCACTCCCCAGGCCGAGATCAGACAGAGGATCATCCACCACTGCAGACCTCCTGTCTCATCTATAGCCGCTGAGGTGTTCAGAGTCTCACGATACCAGAAATAGTCCACAGGTGAGCTCCTCTCACACTCCGAAACCAGTCCTGCCAATAATCAATGTCCATGCTAGCATTTTTAAAAACACATTCAGAATTTAGTTCCTCCTCACGGTGCTCATATACTGTACCTGTCCTGTTGGCATTGATGGGACACTGGCTCCAAGGCAGAGGCTCCTGGAAGGAGTTGAAGAAGTACCACATGACCCAGGCTATGATGGTGTTATAGTACAGACTGACCAGAAAGGACACACACATAGATGCGATACCTGCAACAGAACAGGAAGTAACCTACTTAGATCACATACTCAACATGGACACATTACTTACAAATCATTCATTCATTTATTAAAATTAGAAATGTCTTTACTCAATTTATTTCATTCTATATTTAATACGATATTTAATATTGAGCTCACCAACTCCAAGCATGTAGGGGTTAATAGTTCTCCACACCCCAACGCTTCCTTTCCTTAGCCGCTGACCGATGGCAAACTCCAGATGGAGAAGAGGGATTCCCTCAAAAACCAGCAGGATTAGGAAGGGAATCATGAAGGCCCCTGAAAGAAAAGAAATATTATTTTCATTAGCATGTAATATGTCACTGATGCTTGTCACATCTTGTGGTTTGTGTTTTCCACCACAGATGTGTCATCAATACGACTACAAATACAGTTGAAGTCAATGGGGACATCAACTGCATATTCTTCAAAATATCTTCTTTTATGTTGAACAGAGGAAAGAAATTCATACAGGTTTGGAACAACTAGAGGGTGAGTAAATGATGACAGAATTTTCATTTTTGGGCGAACTATGTCTTTAATAGATTGTATAAAATAGTACGCTATATTAGCAATATACAGTTACTCAGCTGTAAATTAATGTACATTTACAGTTGTAAAGTTCCATTAAGTTGTTTTTTTTGGCTACTTAAAATGAGCAAAGTCATTTCTGGAACAGATGCCATTGTCAGCCATTTTCGCAGCAGTTGAGTTAATGGTTGGCTGGGACGCTGTGACCCTTGAGGAGTTCTCACTTGAAGTGATCTTACCACACTGTCTAGTTAACCTTGAGCTGAGGTCTGTGGTAAAAAAGTTACATACATTTATTATGCTTACCGGAAACATGTGAAAATTAATATGAGGCTTTAAGAGCCAAAGCTTTTTGATAGCATCTCATAAAAGAAAATCCCTTACACAAATGTATACCAGAGTAATCAAAGTTTATAACCATATCAAAGAATATAGCTACATAGTCACTATAGTTTTTCTTACTACTGTAAAGCCATAATAGATTAATGCAAGAGTATTTTAGTATTTTGAAAGGTCTTGTAGACTTTTACAAGGTGTAAATTTGTTGCTGTTCTAAATAATTGCATTATTGAAGTTATTAATATAATTAATAGAAATTAATATAATTATTTTAATATAAATTTGTGAATCATATGAATTGTTTTATAATTTCTTCAGCTGGAAAGAAAAAAAAAACGATCTTGAAACACTTTTCTTATTCTCATTAGTTTAGTTTATTGCATAATAGAAGTATTATATGATTTTTTTCTAATTCATTGTTTTCTTAACTCAACAAATACAATTTCTGATTTAAATATAAAATTGTGTTAATGTTCTGTATGAATAATATTCTGTAAAACATATATTTTAAAATATTTTCTGCTAAGGCACATTTTATAGTTTCCTAAACAAATTAATATGCGTTGAAAATATTTTATTATTTTAAAATGACCTGTTTTCTTTATTTACTTGACACATCAAATGTCTCATATTTTGTCTCTTGGTAAACTAACTTAAAAAAAAAAAAATTAGGGGCAAAATTGTTGGTCGTGGTGAACACCAAAATTGAGGGGCATCATTTGTGTAAAAGCTGATATGAAGTTGATAGTTGTATAATTAATTTTCTCACAACAAAGTTTGAACTGGTTTATGCCAGTTTCACTCTTTGTTCAAAAATATATATTTTTGATATTTTTACGATGGATTTTCTTAAAGTTTAAGATTTAACTTCTGTATCTGGGATAAGTTTGAAATAATACAATTTGCATAAAAAGCATTTGAAAAGTAGAAAATGCAAACAGTTGTTGATGACAGGCCAAAATGAATTTACCATATTAAAATAATTAAAATCGGCAATTCATTATGCTGCAAACCCCCCCCCCCCACAAACTACATATACTATAACAATGTTTTATTATAATATGATTATTGCTTTGTATTAGTAATAATATTAGTAGGTTTTATTATTGAAAATGTTACTCGGATTTTGAGATGATGATAATGAATGTTAATTTTGCCTAAAATGCTGAGCTAGATTTGCCAAAGGGATAAAATAAAATAAAGAAAGATATGTGAAAAGTTATTGCATACCGCTGATGAAAAAAACAGGAAGAAAAAAACCCAGATACAAAATAGCAAAAAAGTGACCTCATATTTAGTATACATTTAATTCAAACCATTCATTATACATTTAATTTAACCATTTAATTATTTTTTGTATAAAAAAATAGAGGTTGTAAACATTGATTATTGCAGCGCATTTTATATACGTGTGTACTGTACACTGTCAGAGATAAATCTGTAAAATGACTGGCAGTACATTATCCATTAATTTTACAGACATTTCTGTTAACTATAAAACACAACACAATGCAATATAAAATTCAAAATGCAGTCTGAAAATGAATATAGAAAAAATTGTACCCTATTTTCACAGATGTTTTTGTAGAGTGTAGATCTGACATAATGGTCCACCTCTAATCTGAACTGATAGGAATGAACGCCTCTCAATGGTTCGAGCACAGATCCAACTCAATTCAGCCCCTCAGAAGCCCAAGCAAGCACTCACCTCCTCCATGGCTCTGGCACAGGTAGGGGAAGCGCCAGACGTTGCCCAAACCCACACAGAATCCCACGCAGGTCAGCATGTACTGGGCTTTGTTGTCCCACTTGGGTCTGTCTCCAGCCTCTTCCACCTCCAGCCGTTCCAGCTCATCATGGCTCAGGATCCTGTCCTCCAGGCCTGGGTTCGGCAGCTTCAGCTTCATGATCTCCTGGGCTCCCTGCGGTGGGTATCTGTGGGGGAATCTCTGATGGTGTCGACAGCAGGGAGCTGTGGGAGATAAGGACCGTCTGAGTGGATGCAGGTAGTATATGTAGTGAACTTTGGCATCGTCCCACCAGGCCAGTGAGTCACGGAGTGTCTTGAAGATGGGGAAAATGTCCTGTCAGCTGAATGTGAAAAGAAGGGCTGTGACTGAGACTCTGTGCATGGCAATAATTAATGTCTTATCAGAGATTGAGAATCTGATTACATGTACATGTCTCTGCGTACCCATTCTTGTGGTTAATAACTAAAGATAATGATTTTTACGGCACTTTGGAGGTAAGTCAAAGATCCTTAACTGTCCCATCAGCACACAAAGAGTAGAAAAAAAGTCACTTGACAGATAATATATTTATTCAGTGCGCAGTATAATCAAGTTTTCATTGAGTCATTAAAAGCAGTTCACTTGATAAGGGATGATGTTTTTGTGACTATTTCCTGTGATTCATGTGTGAAAACTGATTATTTTATCAAAAAGCTTGCAATTTGTGATCATCAGCAACTTTCAAATCACGTTTTTTCTTATTCAGGTATATAGAAATGAAGGAGGGATGACAACTTCTGTTTCCTAAGTTTGTGGTGAGCTTGGTTAAAGAAAATAGAAATGGCAAAATGTTTTTACTGATTTGCATCAAGGTCTTTAGTGCAAAGATTTGTGCAAGTGCAAGGTTTTACTGCAAAGATAAAGAGTGAAGGACAAATAAAAAAAACGTAATAATAATAATAGACTCTAAGAAAAGTCTGTAAAATGGGGTCCAAAGTACTGTGTTAATACGAAGATTTTTCACAGATGTTTTACCTGTTTTTTTGCATTGTGTTGTATTTTAGGGTTAAGTGAAATGTCCGAAAACTTATGGCAGAAAATAACCATAAACTTTTGTTCTACAGACAGTGTAAATAATAATTAAATAATCTTAAAATTCCTTATTTTTTAAATCATTTTCTGGAAGTTTTGGAATTGCTGTGGTGACTTGATCTGATTATTTGATTGTTTTACACAGTTGAAGACATATAAAGTTTATAGAAAGTTTACTGAACCTTCTGCAAATCCGCTTAGAGCAAAGGTGTTATTTTTTTTAAGGAGCTTTTATCAAATATTTGCTAAAGACATTGTTTGAGTAAAGATTAAGCATTAGTGTAATGCAAATAATCAATTATCTGCTGTAGATAAGTTACCAATTAGATAAAATGGCAAGAAAAAAGACAGAAAGATTATGAAATTAACAATAACACAGCTACATATATGTATATATACTGTATACAGTGGGTACGGAAAGTATTCAGACCCCCTTAAATTTTTCACTCTTTGTTATATTGCAGTTGAAAAAATTGTATATTAAATGATTTTAGCAAATGGCTGCAATATAACAAAGAGTGAAAAATTTAAGGGGGTCTGAATACTTTCCGTACCCACTGTATATAAACTGTTAAGATGTAGGCCTATATAAAGAAACCTGTTCTCACTTTCAGCTGCTTTTATTTCTAACAAATTTCTTAATGTGTAAATATTTGTTTTAACATAAAAAATTAAACAACTGAAACTAAACATGTTTCACAGGCACTTGCTGAACAGAAATGGAATTTAGGTGAATGTGCAAAAATTTAAAACTACATGCAGTTAATTTAGATAAGATACGTGTACTACGACTTTTGAGTGTTACATTGAGAGTTATTATATTATTCTGTCAGTATATCTGTTTTCAATATTTCTGTTCGTTTACACTGCCCTCTAGCCATAGCTAGCGGTAACACAATAACCACTTTAAAACTAATGAGCAGGTTATGGAGTGAATTTTGTGCCAATATTAATCAAACAAATCCAGCGTTTTGTAAATAAACACAATCTGCTTTGCAAAGAAAAAACAGCTGCTGTTATAGTCAAACAATAAATAAAATATGGGAAGAAAAGAGCACTCACTGAACATCTCGCTGCCTGTTATTAGCGTCATCATAGGGGTGAACTCCGTTATATTTGCGTATAGGAAGAGATTGATGCATAGGAGCAGTTTCACTTTTATGCTTTGGGGGGCACCCACCCAAGCCCCAGCCCCCCCTAAACTCCACCTATGGATTGATGTCTTGCAGAGACATGTTTATGTGTGATAGAAAATGCATATCCACCCAACCAGGGATGCAGTCTAAAAGTTGCGTCTGACACTGAAACAGATTCTTTTTTTTCCTACTAAGCATAGTTCATGTTTAGGCCTTCTATCAGTGCTGATGTGCTTTTACAACGAAGGGACTTCAGATAAAAATACGAACAAAATTCACAGTCCCATTTTGCTCAAGTGAGAGTTTAAGCAAGTGACATTAAAATGCGAACCATATCAGTATTTCAGCCAAATCACAGACTACAGGTAGCCTAACTACAGTATTTTATTCCAAGTTTTGGTTGCCATAATAACCTTTTTAAAGTTATGTTGCCATTTGTCGTGAAATTATTATTATTATTATTATTATTATTATTATTATTATTATTATTATTATTGTTGTTGTTGTTAATCATATTGGATGTGCACTTGTAATTATCTACAAGTACATTTTTTAGGAAAAATGTAGGCATGCTTGCAGATAATATAGCAAAAATTTAAATGTAAGCTATAATACATTTTTATTTGTTAATAACATGCATTTGTCTAGAAACATTAGGATACATTTGTCCTTAAGTATGTTTTTAAGTCTATTATTTCCGTAATTAGGCTACTTATAAAAAATGTTATGCTAGGAATGCATAATATATGAACAAGTTGTGATAAAAAATTTCACCAATGGGTGTCGCCAGAGCTCCGGCTCTTGCCCTCATACCTTCACTGTTGTGACTGGAGGGAGTCCCCCAATCCCGCTCACGTACTGCATCGGTAGTCATCAGACAGACTGTAGATGTCCCGTCCCGTCCCGTCTGCAGCAGTCTGCCTCAGCACCTTGCCTGCCCGACATGCCCTTGGATATTACCGGCCCTCCTCTTGCGAGAAACTACTGTAGAAATATAGAAACCACTAAACACTAACAGAGGACATCGCAGTAGGACGGAGCGCACCTGGATTCTTGACACTTTTACACTGCGTCTGATCTAAAGGATTTTTTAGTCGGTCTATACTTTTTTGTTGTTGTACCGACTTTTCCCAAATCGACTTGTATGGATGTATCATGGCTACGTTCGCATGCAGGGTGCAGTTCTTAGATGATACTGATCCATTTAATAGCACAAATTTTCCTGAGCCGACCAGACCCCCACATTTCACATTCAGAGAGGATATTCCGCTCATCAATCAGATCGCTGGAGTTCACAGACTTCTGAAAGCCCCACACAAGGTATGACAGACACCCCTAAAGCAGACATAGTTGTATCCACTCTCTGTAAATGACTGTGTTTATTAGAGGTATTTACATCTATATCTGATGCAGTGGCACAAATATTTTGTTATTGCAGTAATTCTGGAGGGCATCATGCAGTTATATGGCAAGCCTTTTTAACATTTATTGCCTAAAACTTAGAACTAGCATATATATTTATGTCATTAGTTCTTATTTTCATTTAGTTAATGTTTCATTGGTTGTACACTTATAGTGTACTTACTTAAGGAAGTACTGGTAATATAAGGTACATTGGTTAAGCTTAGGTTTAGAGTTAGTACCTAGTTATTACCCAGTTATTGTAATTACTATAAATAGTACATGTATATGTGTAACACGGCTGTAAAATAAAGTGCTACAGTGTCATTAGATACTAATACTTATTCATTAGTTATCTGTTTCAGTTTTCTAATTGAATAGACACTGGTATATGTTTGACAGAAGTTCTATACCAGTCTAGTAAATTAGTCTAATTTAAAGTAGCTATTCTGACTAATAATTTGTAAACAACAATTCTAACTAATTAAAAAAAAGGAAATGTTTCTAATAGCAGTTTGGATAGAAAGAATTGTCTAATAAATAGGAACTAGTCTATTAGTGTCAATAAATAAGTAATCTGTTTAATAAGCACTTGGAATGGACACATGTAACTATTCAAATAGTTACACATAACTAAAAATACTATTACTGGTTACACGTAAAACTGGTATTTGAAGTCTGAAGTAAATAGTTGATTTTTAAACCACAGATTCAGTTGACAAAAAATAGCAAGTGGTTACCAAAAACTTAACTATAGTTAATTCTCGTCACTACTGGGATAGTGACTAGCAACAAAAGAATAAGTACTAGTGACTAATTGCTGTTGGCAATCAGTACTAATGAATAATCACTAGTGAACCTGAAAAATATACTGGTCACTTTTGGAATAACTAGTACACTGTAAAAAGTGGTAACCTGCAATGTAATTTTAAAGAGCCAGTTGTGCTTGATTTAACCCTTAAAATTAGTTTTGGTTGGTATATGAATGTATTTAGGTTAGTTCAGTGATTTAAAATAATTTTGACTTGACTAAAACCAGATGATGACATTTTAAGGTTACAATTTTCAGTATAATTAGAAATATGCACAAGTAACAATGCAAACGAATTAATGTTAAATTGTCTTGCCATAGCATCTATGCAGTGCCAATGCACTGTTAGAGAGAAGTGATATGATGTCAGGATACTTCAGTGCATAGTGGGCTGCACTGCACCAAAGTCTGCACTGTCCTGTGCACACAGGAGGTTGTTTGTTATTGTCAGTGCTTCTAAAGCACACCTTTTCAGACTCAAATATTTAACTAATGCTGTTCTATTTAAATACAGCCAATAACAAAACAGTCAGTCAAGTCAGTCAATCAGTTTTCCGATATCATAATAGGAATGACAGGTAACTGGTGTTGATAGTGTAGATATTCACATCCTGTCTCTTCTTGCAGCCTGTAATAAACCTCACCTCTAAATTACCCAGCTCTCCTTCATTACAGGCATGACCCAAAACAACTGAGGTTCTTCTCCAACTGTGTAAGATATAATTGTTGTCTTAAACTTGGTTCATTTCCACTACATAAACAGTGTTATCCTTTAAGCAGGTTTTAGGAGTGCTGTTATTGTGGTCTTAGAGGAATGCACAGCAGCTGAGTGCCATACTTGGGTGGACTGAATGCTTGAACATGCCATGTTCACATACTCAGGATTCTACAGCTGTCATTGGGACTGTCAGTGATGACCGTCCACATAAAAGGGTCCTCCAAGGGGCCAAACTGCTCTGTTTGGTGTATAGCTTATTCATTGTTGTTTGTATAGGAACATTACTGTTCTCTTGCGACTCAGAGCTAGTTTCCAAACAGGTGAATGTCAGCTCTGCGTTACCATTAGTTGGTTTGCGATTGTTCGCTAGGTAAAAGTTAACGTGACTCACCCACTACCAGTCATCGATGGAACTTTTAGTGCATCACAGCTGCTTCATTACGAGTGGATCATTACTGTGATTTGAAGTACTGACCTTTCCAAAACAAACATGCATGGAACTATTTCTGCGACTCAGTCCCCATCATTAAGATGGTTCCTTAAATCACTTGAATGAGTGATGAAACATTTTCAGCAGATGGATAAATAAGTCCAGATGCTCATTAGTTATTTGACTTTTGTTTTAGAATTAGGATTTTGTACGACTTTATACTCTCCTATGACCCTAATGACATATTTTCTGTGAAACACCTCTGTTAACACTGTAGTCCAAAAATGGTTCACAATTTTTCAAGAATGATTTAATTTGTTCTTTCTACAATTCAAGGATTCTGAACAAAACATCTTAAGTTATATAAAAAGTTTATTATTCAAATATATAGGGGTCAATGACAAAAAGGGGGTTTCCACTGTCAAAACAATAAAAAATTAATACTGCTTTAAAATGTTATTTTTTCTCTCTCATAGGTTAGAATGTGTCCTGTTTAATTGCTTTATTTTTATTTTCTGAGCAAAAAATAATGTCTATCATACATTTTTACCACGATTTACAGGAAACGCCCACTAAAGTGTCATTCCATGCAACCAAAAAACCGTATTATTATATTTAGAACCAGAATAATCAGATGTCATTAAAGGACTTTATTTAAAGATTAAATAAAAGTCATTTTAAATCTTTACCACTATCCTTCATACACTAGGTTTTACCCATTTAAGGCAGTTTTTAATCATTTAAAATATAAGAAAATTTCAGTATTATCACTTTTTCTTTTATATATTGTAATAAGTACAAGTCAAAATAAGTATGTTGTTTCATTTTTAGATAAATATATCTGTTATGCTGCATGATGATGGAACATTATTTCACCCATATTTTGACATTTTTCATGACTTTCTATGTATAAAAAATTACTTTTGTGGACACCAAAATGGAACGTCTCGTCTTTGAGCCATGTACGTATGTATATGCCAATCATCAGAGTTTGAGAGAAATGATGTATGAAATACTTAAGGTGCATTTTCATGGACAAATTCCATTCATTTTAATAGGAAAGACTGTGGGCGAAATATTTTTTTGCAGTCAGATTTTGTAACAGGTTTAAGTTGGTCACATGGTTTTGCCGCCGCATTCACCAACAGAAAGTAGCTTGATATGAAAGTCACTTCTGTGTAAAATTTGCTTAATTTATCTTTCATTTATGTCTCTGAACTACAGATCTAAACATGCATAATCAAAATTGGAGTTGATAGCTGTATTTTCAAATGACTTTCACGCAAACATGTCCTATCATGTAAGATCTGGTTCACTTCTGAAGGCACCAGATCTGAAGGATTCTTCCAGTAAACAGCATCCATTGGAACTTGTGAGCACCATTATAAATCCTTTATTATGATTTCTGAGTTGCTTTTATCCAGCTTGGGATGAATCCTCAAGGGCATCATTTCTCCAGTGCATCAGGAGGTCCCAGCAAAGCTTTCGACTTCCTCCACACAATTCGCAGTTTAAAACAATCCATCGTTGGCAGCTTAGCAACATGAGATATGATTCAAATTCTCTTTGAGCCAACAGTTTGTTTTTCCCAATTTCCCAATGAAGCAGTCAGTGTAAGGAACCACAGAGATAATGGGAGTGTCAGTGATGTAAAGAGCTGTATATGGTTACCATTGAAACAGAGAGAGAGAGAGAAAAAGAGGAAAGGGGATGTGATGAGCTGGCATGTTATTTAACATCAGCCTGCAAATGAGCCAGTTGGATTCGTTCAGTTGAACACAGTCCATCTTTGTCTTGATTGTTATATTCATTTACAGCAAGACTAACAGATGTGACATGCTTTATTATGTGTCCAGGGTGTCATACAAGGGTGTCGTAACTTTTATGTCGTTAATCAAAAAGTGCATTAGTAGAGTATATTAATATTGTCAAACAATTCCATCAGGAGTTTGGAACTTGGTTCTAAAATGCCTGGGACCTATTTGTCTGTTCATACTTGAATAAAATGGAGAGGAATTCTAATATTTATATGTAAGATACACAGACATGTTTTAGCTGCGTTATACATTGTTTATCCAGGATGCAGAGGTTAGTGAAATTGATCTTGGCTGAGAAACATGAACCATATGGTGTGACACTGGCGTTGGTTTTGATTAGTTGGAGTCACTTGGGTGAGCCATTATTGCTTAACTGAGAAGAACAAGTAATGTTTCTGTAGGACACCAGAGGGTCAGTATATAAACTGCCATTCAAATCTTTGGGATCATTATGATTTTCAATGTTTTTTTTTTTTTTTAAGTTTCTTATGCTCATCAAGGCTGCGTTTATTTGACCAAAAATACAGAAAACCCCCCAGTAATATTGCTATTTAAAATAACAGTTTTCTATTTTAATATACTTTAAAATTAGTGCTGTCAAACAATTAATCGCGATTAATCGTATCCAAAATAAAAGTTTTTGTTTACATAATATATGTGTGCATACTGTGTGTATTTATTATGTATATATAAATACACACACATGCATGTATATATTTTGAAAATATTTACATGTATTTACATGCATATATGTATATTAATATAATTTATAGTATTTATAAATATATTTAATATATAAACATAATTTTTTTTCTTAAAGGGGTCCTATTATGCTTTTTCACTTTTTCAACTTTAGTTAGTCACATATATTATGTAAACAAAAACCTTTATTTTGAATGCGATTAATCACGATTAATCATTTGACAGCTGTCAAGAAAATCATTCTAATATGCTGATTTATCATCAATGTTGGAAACTGCTATTTAAATTTTCTTTTTTCAGTATACTTTGAAGAATAAAAAGTTAAAAAGAACAGCATTTATTTAAAATATTTTGTAGCAATATACTATACCATTCAAATATTTGGGGTCAGTATTTTTTTTTCTTATTTTTTGAAAGAAATTAATACTTTTATTCAGTAAGGATGTGTTAAATTGATAAAAAAAATTGATAGTAAAGTCTTATATTGTTAGAAAAGTTTTTGAAGTGCAAAAGGGCGAAAAGTTGTCAGCGTAATGTAACTGTTGATCCTCTTCCAAATTCTAGTGATATGGTTTGCGATTAGACTTGTGCCGGTATTCGGTAATGCCATATATCACGGTAATGAATATGCACGATATTGTTATCCTGGGCACTTCTAAATACAGTGAATAATTATATATTACAAATTATTCCAAATTTTTAATGCATTTTAAGAATACTTTTCCCATCAACTGGTCAAAATGCACAACA
>NW_015633151.1:1100277-1101446 GCF_001515625.1 Sinocyclocheilus rhinocerous
TGCAGCTGTGTTATTTAATGAGCAAGACTTGTATTTTTTAAACAAGGATTAATAACTTCTGTAGCAAATGTAGCTATTGCTCATTGTGAATGTTAATGCATTAACTAAGGTTAACTAATGAGGTCTTATTCTAAAGTGATACCTATTGGTCTTTATAGTTCTTTTGCACTTTAATCTGTGTAAAACTTTTAACTTTATAAATTTTTCTGTATTGCTTTATTGCATTTAAATGTTGTTATTTTTGTTATAAGAAAATTTCTATTAAACCTGTTATACTGTATTATGAAAGCACTTTTTAAAACTAAATTTCAATATCGTGATAATACCGAATACCGTGATAAAAGCATTAGCAATTAATCGCAACATGAAAATTTGATACCGGCATATACCTATTTGCGATACATTCTGACCTTATTGAATAGAATGTATTTTCAGATGGTTTAGTTATCTTGTTTCTGGATTGATTAGTCCTAGTTAAGGATGTCTTCCTTTTGTAAAACATCTGGGCCAGATGCTACTTTTGGTCCTGTTTTATCTGGCAGAAGATTAAAACATCCACTAGTCTGATGCAGTGATATAGAGCACACACTGTTAATCCTTAAAGTCAACATGAAATCAAAATTCTTGTCCTTATTGTGAATGATTTATTGCTGCATGCTATTCCAAAGGAAAAAAATGAATTTCTAATAATTAATCAAAATGTGGTAACTTGCTCCTCATCTGAAATGACTTTCACTTTCTACTGATGTCACTTAGGCCAGATGGGCTATTGGTTAATTTTAACCAACAGCCAAAAAGCTACTCAGGCATTGTTTTGGTATGTAACACCTATTTTTCAGATGAAATAGTCCCACCAATAATTTTTTTTCTTCACAAATATCCTTTTTCACTCCAAAATATGATGCATTACAGAAGTAAAAGTTGCTTTGCCTTCATGATAATGATCTGAGGTGTTTTTAATGGTTAGATTATTTGACATTAAGGTGAATGGCTGTGAAAAATATATAGAAACTTGAAGTATTTCCATTTTTCCATTTCTTTATTTTTCATTAATCTGGTAAACAGACATTTTTTTTGATCTCTCACACACACACACACACACACACACACACACACACACATTCACATGCACACACACAGACACACACACACTCACTCACTCACACACA
>NW_015633151.1:1101583-1117386 GCF_001515625.1 Sinocyclocheilus rhinocerous
TCTGGATTAGCCTTACACATTGTTATGCAGAGTTGAGGTTTTTGCAGCCCAGTGACTTTTCCTCTGTATTTTTCGGCACCATCTGCAGAAAAAAGCTCCACGTTTCTCGCTGGCTTCACACGCCTTTAAAACGCAAATGATTGCTGTTGTGGTCACCATACATGCGACAAACCCTTTTTAACATGTTTGCTAATTGCGCGCTGCATATTTAGAGAGCAACCACAGACACTGTTATATTTATATAATGCAAACAAACACAGAAATACTTATTGCTTACACATCAAGCGGCTGAAGCGTGTCAACGAGTGATTCATTTAGCCGCTGCACATTGTTATGTCATTTAATTATGCCTTTGTTGTAGAACTAGACTTTCTGGAACTCGCAGACTGCTGTCGGTTTCACAGGTTTCACAGTTAATAAAAGCAGCTTGGTTAATATGCTACATTGCGGTTAGCAGGATCTTGTTTTATATTTTTTATATTTTAACCTGAGGAGTCCAGGGTGTCTGTGGTGGCTGAAACAGAGCAACCTTTCTGAATGAGAAAAGTTTCTTCCCTTCCTACACTGGCTAAAACTGAGCTTGGAGTTGAAATTGAGGATGAAATTGTGCGTGTGGATTTGGAGAGCGACGCTAGTTCCCAGTGCGCTCTTATTTTTAGGCCATCCCCATATCTGTGCTCGCTTGCCAGTGCTGTATTCTGTGGTTGGAAGAGGAAGTCCAGGCCTGGCTTTCCATCCCCATGACCACAGGGTCACAGGGTCAGTGGCTGGGTGGGGAACTGTCAGTTATACAGTTAATCCAGGAGATCTGTGCTCATATTAGCAGCTCTCCTGGACCTGCAGCCTTTGCTACCGCACTAATCCTTTGCACTACTGTTGATTCTGGAGCTTGTTTATTTAGCCCTACCTGTATGTTTTCAATTTTTACATATGGTTCCATGTAGTAGAGTTCACTTCTGTTGCGCATTTTGGGTTAACTAATGAGGTCTTATTGTAAAGTGATACCTATTGGTCTTTATAGTTCTTTTGCACTTTAATCTGTGTAAAACTTTTAACTTTATACATTTTTCTGTATTGCTTTATTGCATTTAAATGTTGTTATTTTTGTTATAAGAAAATTTCTATTAAACCTGTTATACTGTATTATGAAAGCACTTTTTAAAACTAAATTTCAATATCGTGATAATACCGAATACCGTGATAAAAGCATTAGCAATTAATCGCAACATGAAAATTTGATACCGGCATATACCTATTTGCGATACATTCTGACCTTATTGAATAGAATGTATTTTCAGATGGTTTAGTTATCTTGTTTCTGGATTGATTAGTCCTAGTTAAGGATGTCTTCCTTTTGTAAAACATCTGGGCCAGATGCTACTTTTGGTCCTGTTTTATCTGGCAGAAGATTAAAACATCCACTAGTCTGATGCAGTGATATAGAGCACACACTGTTAATCCTTAAAGTCAACATGAAATCAAAATTCTTGTCCTTATTGTGAATGATTTATTGCTGCATGCTATTCCAAAGGAAAAAAATGAATTTCTAATAATTAATCAAAATGTGGTAACTTGCTCCTCATCTGAAATGACTTTCACTTTCTACTGATGTCACTTAGGCCAGATGGGCTATTGGTTAATTTTAACCAACAGCCAAAAAGCTACTCAGGCATTGTTTTGGTATGTAACACCTATTTTTCAGATGAAATAGTCCCACCAATAATTTTTTTTCTTCACAAATATCCTTTTTCACTCCAAAATATGATGCATTACAGAAGTAAAAGTTGCTTTGCCTTCATGATAATGATCTGAGGTGTTTTTAATGGTTAGATTATTTGACATTAAGGTGAATGGCTGTGAAAAATATATAGAAACTTGAAGTATTTCCATTTTTCCATTTCTTTATTTTTCATTAATCTGGTAAACAGACATTTTTTTTGATCTCTCACACACACACACACACACACACACACACACACACACATTCACATGCACAAACACACACATCTCTCACTCTTACTTTTGATGGATGCGGCCCTTCACTGAGTTACTTTTTTCGGAAAGCCTTTTCTGTATGCGCATGAATTTTGCCGAAATTACAGAGTCTGGTAATGAGAAGTTATGCTAAATGCTGTAAAATATAGGTTAGCCCTTCACATTTGCGGCTGCATTCTGGATTAGCCTTACACATTGTTATGCAGAGTTGAGGTTTTTGCAGCCCAGTGACTTTTCCTCTGTATTTTTCGGCACCATCTGCAGAAAAAAGCTCCACGTTTCTCGCTGGCTTCACACGCCTTTAAAACGCAAATGATTGCTGTTGTGGTCACCATACATGCGACAAACCCTTTTTAACATGTTTGCTAATTGCGCGCTGCATATTTAGAGAGCAACCACAGACACTGTTATATTTATATAATGCAAACAAACACAGAAATACTTATTGCTTACACATCAAGCGGCTGAAGCGTGTCAACGAGTGATTCATTTAGCCGCTGCACATTGTTATGTCATTTAATTATGCCTTTGTTGTAGAACTAGACTTTCTGGAACTCGCAGACTGCTGTCGGTTTCACAGTTCACAGATTTAATAAAAGCAGCTTGGTTAATATGCTACATTGCGGTTAGCAGGATCTTGTTTTATATTTTATCAGCCATGACCTGAGGAGTCCAGGGTGTCTGTGGTGGCTGAAACAGAGCAACCTTTCTGAATGAGAAAAGTTTCTTCCCTTCCTACACTGGCTAAAACTGAGCTTGGAGTTGAAATTGAGGATGAAATTGTGCGTGTGGATTTGGAGAGCGACGCTAGTTCCCAGTGCGCTCTTATTTTTAGGCCATCCCCATATCTGTGCTCGCTTGCCAGTGCTGTATTCTGTGGTTGGAAGAGGAAGTCCAGGCCTGGCTTTCCATCCCCATGACCACAGGGTCACAGGGTCAGTGGCTGGGTGGGGAACTGTCAGTTATACAGTTAATCCAGGAGATCTGTGCTCATATTAGCAGCTCTCCTGGACCTGCAGCCTTTGCTACCGCACTAATCCTTTGCACTACTGTTGATTCTGGAGCTTGTTTATTTAGCCCTACCTGTATGTTTTCAATTTTTACATATGGTTCCATGTAGTAGAGTTCACTTCTGTTGCGCATTTTGTGTGTGTTGGTATTTATGCATGTAAATGTGATTGGACAAATGACGGAACAGTCGCTACATCTTACATTTTTGATTTCATTCATTTATGTGGATTTTCTGTGTGTCAGCTTGGTTAAAATGAGCTAAATTTGCAGATAAAAGTAAATTATAACATAAGTTATTAATTTAGGGGTTTTTAATGACTGAATGTTTTGAAAATGACAAATTATCCGTCTTTTTTGCCATCTATGTCTTAATTTTACTCCAAAAAGTTATTTATAAATGTATGTCTGTCTTGGAGCTTTGTGTGCAATAGGACTGTATAATTCCAATTATAATTGAAGAGATTTCTTTATAAAAAAATTACATTTAATGAAAAAGAAATGCAAAATAATAAATAGTAATAATATATATATTTTTCAGTATTAAAACAAAAAATTGTCTTGTTAATGAAATAGCATACATTAATTTTTTTCTTTAAAAAAAAAATCAACTTTGACAATTTAATACTACTATATATTTATAATATGTATTTAATAATGTCTTTTTAAATATTTTAAAAAAGATTTCTTAAATAATACAGATATAACAGAGCATGAAGTTATGAGATGACTCATGATCAGTGCTTGTTATTTTAAGAAGAGATTAATAGTTCAACTAAAAATTAAAATTAATTTATTCACATTCTTGTTGTTCCATGTAAAAAGACACCATTATATATTGTTAATAAAATAGTATGCATTTACTTTTTAAAGAAAAATCTGCAAAAATGTAAAAAGTATAATAATACATTTGTAAATATTCAAAAATATTTCTTAAATAATACATGTAAACATTTACAAATACAATTGTCTGTGCAGTATAAAGAAAACGTAACATTTAACATAAATGTAAAAAGTAAAATATAATAATGTTTTTCTTTGACAAATCTAGTCTGCTCATAAATAATCCATGCAAATAATATGCATTTAATACAGAAATGTACATTTGCTATAAATTTAATATAAAATTAATAAACGTTAAATACTTAATTTTTTGGTACCAGTAAAAATGTTGGCAGTTTACGTAGAAATCTGAACTACTTGCCCGACCACACGATTCTTACTGTATTGAGGATTTTTAGCTATGAATTTTAGTTATACTAATCATAATGCTAGATATACTATTTTATTTTACTTTTTGGTGTTTTAATAGATTCATGCGTTATTTATTTTTTATTGGCTTGCCTTTGCCTTGCCACAAAGGTGGTAAACAAGTGAAAGTGAGATTTCAGATACAGTCACCTCCCTATTAAAGGGGCTGATGTCATTCTAAGGAGAGGATGGTGAATCTCACACCATCACTGTGAGCCTTATGAAACACTTCCTCCAGTTAGAATTTGATGAAGAGCACAGAGAGACTGAGATTGTAGAATTTACATGATGAAGACCGTTGAAGGGGGACTCTTTCCCACCAAAAACCAGCACATTTAGGTTAAAGCCACCCCTCACCCTTTCACCGTCTGTTGATAGTAATGTAGCAGAAGGCTGTTCACTGCTGCAGTCTGATTGATCCTATGGTACAGCTGACATGAAAGCACATGGAACGGACTGAGCCCACCGCTGGAACTCCAGCACCGACCGAAGCGAGCATCCATCTGATGCTTATCAGAGTCCCTGCCTCGCTCCCGGCCGGGTGACTAATCTGAACTACCTGCACGGGGTCTCTTGCAGTGAAATATCTGGGTCAATCTGAGAAAGATGGAGCACAGCTGGAGACCGCAAGAAGGAGGAAAAAATGAACCAAAAATGTTTTTCCCCCACTCAATTACCCTGCCAAGTTCTTAGGAAACAATCTACGTTCTGCCTCTTGAAGATGTAAATACATTACAACTCTCGAGCCAAGACAAGGGAGTTCTGGCTCGAGAACGAAGTGCAACACTTTAGTTTAAGGGTCTAACATAAGGGTCTTATAACAACATAATGGCCTATATATAATGTTTGCCTGAGGATTTATATCCCGCGGTATCAGGCACTTTAATGTTTGCAATGTTTTAAAAGGAAGAGTTTAGTCTTAGATCCAAGTCTGAGTTATTTTAAGCTAACAGAGCCTGAAGTTATGAGACGATCCAGGATAAGTTCTTGTTATTGTAAGGGGATAGTTCACCCCAAAAATGAAAATTTGTTGTTAATTTACTCATCCTCTAAGATATAGGTGACTTTTTTCTTCATTAGTGCAGTAAAGAAGAATTTTAGCTGAAACCGTGGTCCTTGGTGATTTATAAAATGCAAGTCAACAGCTACCGGCACTTTGAGCGTCAAAAAAAGCAACACAAGCAAAACAAAATGAATACCCATGGCTTCTGATGATATATTGAGGTCTTATTAAGCGAAATCACTGATGGTGCAGGAAACTGAAAATTATTTACAACATTATTACCTGTAATTCAGAGCCTGAGGCAAACGGGGAAGTTTTCTTTTTTGTGAACTAGTTCTTTCGGTCAGTTTGTTTCAAAGAAATGTTCAATTGGTTCACCACCAAATGTGTACACAATTATATTATTAAAGCACTAAACAATGATGTGGATAAAAGTCACCTACTTGGATGGCTTGTGGGTGAGGCAAATTTTCATTTTGGGTGGACTATGCCTTTAAGAGGAATGAAATGAGTTAAAGTAATAGTTCACTCAAAAATGAATATTAATTTAAAAGACAACATTTTGAAAAACAATGGGATCCAAACAACATTGGACGCCATTGACTTTGATTGTATAAACAAAACACCTCTTTTTCTGTAAATTATATTTAAAAAAAAGTTACACAGGTTTGGAACAACATAAGGATGAGTAAATGATGACACAGTTTTCATTTTTGGGCGATAATCCCTCTATGATCCAATCTGAACTGCATTCCTGGTATTTCCTGTAACAAAACTTTCAGGTCAGGATAAGCTGGAAGTGATAAACCTGTGATATCTGTTCCGTTAATCTTAGTTTTTCCCAATTTGCCATGACAAACAATAGCATTGTGCAACAGAACATTTTATCAGTAACTGTTTTTTTTATTTTCATCATCTTTCCATGAATAGCCCTGTCCACACTGAAATCTCATTGGCTCAAAATCCTGTTCCACTTAACTGTGTATTGAACATTACATATGTTTTTATTGACCTTGATTAAAATTTTTTTTGGTCAATGAATAAGAAGCGAAAGAATCGTTTAGTTAAAGGGATAGTTCACCCAAAAAGGATAATTCTGTCATGAATTACTCACCCTCATGTCCTTCCAAACCCGTAAGACCTTAATTTATCTTCAGAACACAAATTAAGATATTTTTGATGAAATCCGACAGCTTTCTGACTAGGGCTGTGCAATTAATCGCATGTGATTGTCATGCGCATCTCGTCAGTAAAGCCGATTCCGTGATTAGTAGTAAATCTCCATCACCTGCTTTCAGATGAATCGGCATTTACTACACAGAGCCGTAGTTCACTGACAATTAGGCAATATCGCGTTCATTATCGCAGGCGATTCAATCTGCGATAATGAATGCGATATTGCCTAATTGTCAGTGAACTACGGCTCTGTGTAGTAAATGCCGATTCATCTGAAAGCAGGTGATGGAGATTTACTACTAATCACGGAATCGGCTTTACTGACGAGATGCGCATGAGTCATGACAATCGCATGCGATTAATTGCACAGCCCTATTTCTGACCCTGCATAGACAGCCAGGGAACTACCACATTCAAGGCCCAGAAAAGTAGTAAGGACATCATTAAAATAGTCCAAGTGACATCAGTGGTTCAACCGTGTTTTATGAAGCTACGAGAATAGTTTTTGTGTGCAAAGAAAACTTTGTTTTAATGATTTCTTCTTTTCTGGGTCAATCCGCCGCCATTCACGAGAGTACCATGACGCATGTATGTGCCTAGTTAAAAAAGGTACCATTTACATAAAAATTTTTTAATTTATTGACAAATTTGTCCTGCTATAGCCATCAAGAAAAAGAGAATAACCTTTTTTTTTCTTAAATACATGTGGGTCTACTCCTTTAAATCATGATTTATTTTAAATGTTTGTAAATATTTCAAGGTAAAAGTATTTTTTTTGACAAATATCATTGATTATTAATCATTTTCCTTTAAAGAATTTGGTATTTTTTTCTTCCTTGACATATCAGTACTGTTATGAGCAAAATTCACACTGTATTGTAAATGGCTTTTAAGCTGGTAAATGGAATGAGATTGAGTGGAACTTCCTTGTTTTTCTTTTTTTTCATGATTACTTTCACATCACACCCATCCTATACCTCTAGCAGACATGTCTCTACCAGGTCCATGTGCCCTAAATATAGCCCGACTTTGGCTTGCGTGTCTGGATTTCCTGTCAGCTTCAGATCTGGGCTGTAATCTTGTGTAGCACTCTTTCTATCTTAAGGACATGTTAAATTAAACTCTCTCTATTTGTAACTGCCCTCATCCTTTTCCTCCTAGTCCCCTGTCCTATATCATGCTTCACTGAACTTGTTGGATTTTACGGATTGATGAGAAATGTAAACCCTTGAAAGATGAAACGGTGCAGTCATCGTTGCCATGGCTGACCACATGTTGTGTGTTGTTTCTCCGACATGACATGGCGTTTGGGCGCCACTGGCTCTTTGAAAGGAATAGAGTGGCCATGGGATCAAAGCGTTTCTGGCCTTAATGCCTTTGCCAGTTACTGTAGCATCCTCGCTCATTCTGTCTGTTCCGTTCAATCTTTATGTCCACTTTTAATTAAATGACTATAATTTGTGGCAGGAAATTGAATGACAGAGCCTGTTAATGGATTATGTTAGGACATGTTATGATGTCATTTTTTCTCTAATGGTTTCTACTGTTAAAATTTCTACTCTGCATACTTAATATTTGTTCACTGATGATTTGTCAGGATAGACTTGTGCAACCAGGACTGTTGTCAGAAACTAATGTTGTCTTGGGCCCTGTAATGGACCTATAACAAATTTTGTCCGTGGCTCCAAGAATTTCAGTGACAAACCTGCAGACAGCATCTACTTAGTAAGCGATTACAACTTTGTTTTCCTATATTTTTAGGTTTTATATTGCTTTTAATTAGTGTGCTGATGGTTTACTTGTTATAAAGGGTTATAAAACCCTTTTGGAAAAGTAGAGCCCTTTAATTTCTCAATAAAGCACTGTCGCTATAGCCATACAAGTTTAGATAGATGCCTTTGAAAACAAGCCTTGAACATTCAGTTCCATTCTATTTTGCTTCGTCAAGATGTCTTATGTAAACGCCTCTATAAGAAACACGTCCAATCAGGTTCAGATGAACCTGAAACTAGCCTAATTATACGGAGCTTCCATAATACGATTAGTGTAATAGCCATTCAGACAGATCAATGAACAGTCACTTTTAAAAATATGGTATTATGTACATCTCTAATATTCACATAAAGCGCAAAGTAATGCTCAATTTAGGATAACATTTTAAAATTGCTCAGACACTTAAATAATCTGCTGTACATGACTCCGTCCCAGGACAATTGAAATCTGATGAATCTGAATTTGATTCCAGACATTTTTTGCAGCAAATCACTCTAGTTTGCAGCTAGCGTTGTCATCTTTTTTTGCATTTTTCTATACAGACCTTCTCCAACTCCTTTTATTGTTAGCTATGTTGACATTTATTCCTGTCAAATTTGCAAGCACAGAAAACGCGGAAGTTCTGACAGTGGCGGAACTACTTTTCCGGAATTTCTGTGGAAAGAGGCTTAAGGTTTCTAGCTGCCACACCTAATGGTGTTGACTGGTGTGTAATTCGCTGCAGACAGGCAGTCAAAGGTGTTGGGAGGTGGAGAAGAGTGATAATCCTGTTACCAGGCCTCTTGCAATCTGCACGAAAGTCTGTCGTCTTTATCTCAGTGCTGCCCAAGATAGAGGAAGAAATAGAGACAGTGGCTTAATGGTAAACACAGCCCAAAACTCTAGGCTGGATTAATCATGCACAGAGGTTGTAGTTATTTCCCCGACAGAGTCAGGTTTGGGCAAGGTGCTCCGTTCATGGTAGCCAGTTTTTTGTTTTTTTTTGGTGCAGATCTATTAATTTATTTAAAAATAAATTTACATTGCAATTCATACGTAAAATCATTTGAATGCACCTCTTCTATAATAAGCATGTTTTTATTTTTTTTATTAAAATTCATTTTTTGAGAAGATATCCAAATTGTCGGGGTGATACAATTGTCTTGGTGTCATACTGAGAAATTCTTGAAAGGAAAACATTATATTTGAAAAACTTTGTCCACCAAGTCATGTGGAGCAGAAAAGAGAAAACAAAAAACAGGAATTGACCCCTCATGACTTTGAGTCAAGGTCAATAAGTCTCCTTAAATATCAGATCTTTTGACTTTTTAATAACAAAGAAAAAAGAAAAAAGTAAAAACATCTAGAAGAAATCCTAAAATATTGGATCTTTTGACTTTTCAATAACAAGGCAATGCCATGTGGTGCGACTCTCCCAAAAAGTAATATTAGTAACACATTTTAATATATTTGAAAAAAGTACTTTTTTTCTTCTAAAAAAAACTAAAAAAATGTAAAAATCTTAAAAATAAATCAATTTAAAAAAAAATCTAAAATATCTAAAACTAAAATCCAAAAATATTGGATCTTTTGACTTGTTAATAGCAAATCAATGTCATGTGGTGCGACTCTCCCAAAAAGTAATATTAGTAATCTAAAAAAGGTAAAAAAAAAAAATTAAAAAAAAAAATTCTTCAAAAACCTGAAATAATGATTTTATTAAATGGTTACACCACAGAGGCATTTTAGAGGCATTAACTGTAACCTTTCTAAATAATGGTATTTCATATGATAATAGTATAAAAGTGTGAGAATACAAAGAATACATTCTTTTATGTTTATGAGTATTTTATGTTTTCTTTATCATAGATACTCTATTTTGTTATTTGTATATTTGGCCCAAATGGTATTCCATGCCCCATATTTAGGCTTGACATTTAAGACTTTTAATTCTAACTCTTGCACATAGTACTCCTGAGGTAGCTTTATGGTAATTTTAGCTAAATCAGT
The DNA here is from genome assembly GCF_001515625.1 of Sinocyclocheilus rhinocerous. Classification (NCBI taxonomy): domain Eukaryota; kingdom Metazoa; phylum Chordata; class Actinopteri; order Cypriniformes; family Cyprinidae; genus Sinocyclocheilus; species Sinocyclocheilus rhinocerous. Next base: position 1,111,779 of record NW_015633151.1, read on the forward strand.
TGTCCAAGTATATGTTTTCATAACGATGCAAATCAAAACTACTAGGATTCCAAAGATCTTACAGGTGAGGACAGAGACTTTCAGCAAAGACCCCTTTGGTATTCTAGACATGCTGGCAAAAGTAAACTCCTCTTGGTATCCACGCATGAAGGATATTCTTACCTGTCCCAGGGGCTGGATGTGGCTTGGTAAGCCAGGCAGGGGCTTAAAGGCCTGATCTGGTGCTGGGGGAGTCAACTGGGAACAGTGCGTGTAATTAGCATGTTTAGAGTCGCGGGTGACCCTGCTCACGCGTTGATTGACAGTTCACGCTGCTGCCCGGCAACGGCCCCCTGGGAGGTTTCAAATCCCATCACTGGGCTATAATTGAGTGTCAACAAACAGGCAGGCCTCCAACAGAGCACTAGAGACCTCTAAAGACTGCTGCATATCTCCAAATGGTGTGGATGGGCTTCTCACAACACTTCTATGAATCAGATTCAGTCTGAATGCTTTGAATAAGAGTGCTTTGCAGTTATGACAAGTTCTTTTGATTCCTCAGTTGGGATATTGATATGATTCTGACACGTTTTGAAATAATGCTCTGGCAAAATGTGGCTATCAATGAAGGTAGTGTAGAAACATGACAGCATAATGACTTTAAGGACATTTAAGCTTTAGTAACACCTAGTTTTATACAGTATCTATGTCAATGAGTTGATATTGAAGTGAAATATGAATTAGAGCATGAAAGGACCGCTTAATGTGGTATGTCACTGTTTATGAAGCTGTGTGATGTTATGAATAAAAAATAATGGTGCATTCCTGTAAAGCACATAGCTGACATGTCAAGGCTCAGCATGATGTCATGCATATCCAATGCACTGGCATTACTGATGGTTTACTTGAATATGTATTTATGATTGCACTAAGATGCAATGTTCTATAATACTTATTTGTTTTAAGAAGTTATTTTGATTCTTGTTGCGTATGAATATTTTTTTAATCTGTCTTTTTCATTTTGTCCCTTTCTTAGCTCGATGACTGTGCTTTAGAGTTGTCTCATAACGGCAGTTATCTGGACTTGGAGTCCACCTTGGCTGAGCAGAGAGATGAACTTGAAGGCTTTCAGGAGGATGGAGGGTAAGCAACAGCAAAAAAAATAATAATTCACCTTCACGTCATTCCACACTCATATGACTTTCTTCTTTTATATTCTATTTTAAAGAATCTTCACGCAACTTTTTTCTATGCAACAACTGTTCATCTCCAAAAATGACACGAAAAAACACCAAAAAGCGCCATAAAAGTAGATTTTCATGAATGAATCATTCACTCTTATTTGTGAACTGAATCAACCAGTGCATTAAAGGGTTCATGAAATGCATTTTTTATTATTTTATAATGTTCTCCGAGGTTTATAATGTTAAGATTTTTACATTAAAAAACGTCTTCTAAACTTCTAAAAAAATTTAGAAGTAATAGGCTATTTTCTATTCTGTTTTTGACCCTCTCTGCAGAAAAAAAACCTCTATTTTATAGGCTGGGTGCATTCAAGGCTCGGAAGTAAACGCCCACTGCTATGATTGGCTAACAGTTTTGCATATTAAAATAGTAGATGGATGCTGCTGTGATGTACTCTAAAAACAACATGGGTTATTCTGGTTAAAAATGTATAAATACTCAGTATATATCAAACTATCTGGAACAGACAATGCAATAGTGGTAAAAACATGGTTACTCACACTTATGTATTGCGACGTTACTGTTGGATCCAATATAGTCAGACTTATCTTTTACTTTCAGTCTCTCTGAAAAGCTTCAGTTGAACTGTTTAAAAATGAATCTGGAGTAAAATAAAGCAAACAAACAGTGTTTCAATGACACGATCTGGAGCTCTTTCCTAATGTTACCCAGTGTCTACACCGTACACGAGTGGCACACCTCTATTAAAGACAACAGAACCCATTATAATAAGTGATTTTGTCTGTGGTGTAGATTGACACGACAAATCCCCAAGAGTAAACTGATATTCTGTTCTACTTCTGATGTACTCCAAGCACTTGCTCTTCTGACACGAAAGAGAAATGGATTCACGATGCAATGGAACAGCTCTTGCATCCGATGTAGATACAGTGTTAGGATCGCAAGGAAGGCAATTCAAAGACTGTGTTTTTTCACAACTTACTTGTAATTCTCAGAGGATCTCTGTGGTTTTGTTGATGGAGTAATCTTGTGTTTGCATCTCTCTAGTATTTCCTCTCCTCCTACTACATGCATGAATCAGTGGGCGGGGCTAAAGAGGCAATAATATAGGAGTAGGCGTTGATTTTGTTCTGCAGAGGCGGTCTTTCGTCGCACTATGATGTCATAATGTGACAAATTCCGAAACCTGCCATTTTTCAGCTTGGTTTCAATAAAAGGTGTTTTTGAACTCAAGAGAAAGTTTTGAGTTCTGAAACTTACGGCATGTTTTTATAATACGTTGAAGATGAAGGGAAATTTGATTTCTTAGTTCATAACCCCTTTAAAAAGAAACTGCTCAAAAGTAGGATTTGTTCACTAATCCAGTTGCATTGGCTCTCTTATAGTTCAGTCTGTTTAGGGCATTTATTTATTTTTTGTCATTTTTGGAGCTTTAGAGCTGCTTGAAGATTTTTGTTTTATGTTCCATGAAAAAAAAATTACAGCATTCTGGTGTGGAACGACATGAAGGTGAATAAATAATTACAGATTTTCACTTTTGGCTAAATTTATCCTTTAATTATTTCCATGTTCTGATTTCCAAACTGTCAAAAAAAATAAAAATGAACAAGTCACTTAAGCCTCACCCTTTTAGCATATGTGTGTAAAGTTTAATATTACAATAGACAAATATATATTAACTGTATACTAATTGTCGCTTTGCCAGTTTTAATCACTAAGCCTGAATCACAAATCACTTCTAAAGATAAAATATCTCATGAGGGTCCATGACAGTGTTTGTATGCAATATGCTGTTGTAGTGTTTTCTTTTTTTGTTGTCTTACACGGTTTAATTTCATTGTGTAATTAGTAGTCTAGATTGCACATCAGTTTGAGTGGTCATTTCTCCTGGTCTCCCTCCATTCACATTGAGAAAATTCTTGCTTTACTTGTAGATCAGAGGGCCAACAGATGGATAAATTACTCACATCTCCTTAAAAACCTTTATTGTCTTGGAAGATGTTAGAAGGTGAAAGTTGAAGGTGTTGGCTTGATTCTCAGTAGCCTCTGGGTGACTATTTTCTTAATACCTACATTTCGGTCTGTATTCATATCTTGTTACATTGGAAGCAACTATAAGCACAATCCTGTCATGTGCATTCCATAAAACATTCCATCTAAAGCTATCAGAAAGACCTTAAAATCTCGCAGCACATGTTCTTTTATCTTCAGCACATACCACAGACGTTCTATGACAGGCCTCTATTCAGCCAGCCCTCAAAATACCTGACTGGTTGGCAAGGGCACAGATGATGTCAGCCTCCGGTCTTAAGAAAGCTGGCAAGATTCAGAGTTAATTGTCTTGTTGAGCAAAGTCCAAGTGTAGATGCTTCTTTTAAAATTAATGAAGGTTTAAAATACTATTTAACCCCCAAAATCTGTTGAGCTTGCAGTTTTATATGCATGGCATTTGTCTGGAAGCCTGTTTCCGACACTTTTTTTTTTTTTTTACAATTGTGATTCTGTTTCTTATCATTTTGATCTCACAGTCAGAGCCGATCCTCCCTATACGCAAAATACACAAGCTGCGTAGGGCCCCCAAAACACCAGGGGGCCCCCTTGCTTTCAAAGATGATTTAATTAAAGTTTCGTTTTTGAATTTGGCCAGCGGTTATGAAAACATGAATGATCATTTCTTTTAATGCGGTGCGCTGTCGCCCTTTCCCCCCAACCCCCCACTGCTCAAAGTTGACTTTATTTCCCATACTTGCAACTTTATCTCTTGTGACTTTGTATTGCGGTTATGACTTAATATCTTGTAACTGTTTCTCGTAATTACGAATTTATTTTGCATAACTGCAACTTTATCACTCACAAAGTGACTTTATATCTCACAATTGTGACTTTTTCTCGCAATTGTCACTTTATATCTCACAATGTGACTTTAGATCTCACAATTGTGACTGTTACAATTGTGACTTTGTTACAATTGCGATTTTATTACCCTTAATTGCAGCTTGGTTTCTCACAATTGTGATTATAAATCTTTCAATGTTACTTTTAAATTTCGCAATTGACTTTATTTCTCAAAACTGCAACTTTATTATTCACGAAATGACTTTATATTGCACAATTGTGACTTTTTCTCATAATTGTCGCTTTATATCTCACAATGTGACTTTCGATCCCGAAGTTTTGACTGTTACAACTGTGACTGCTATAATTTTATTACTCTTATGTCCAGCTTGACTTTTTCACTTTGTTTATCATAATTGTTATTTTATTTCTCGCAATGTGGCTTTATCTTGTAATTGCGCCTTTGTCTTATAATTGCAACTTTATTTCTCACAATGTTACTTTATCTCATAAATGCGACTTTATTTCTTACAATTGTGACAGTTTCTCGTAATTACGACTTTATTTGTCATAATTCTAACTTTATCACTCACAGTGACTTTTTATCATGCAGTTGTGATTTTGTTTCTAGTAATTGTGATTATAAATCTTTCAATGTTTCTTTTATATTTCGCAGTTGACTTTATTTCTCAAAACTGCAACTTTATTTCTCGTAATTGCAACTTTGCAATAATTCCAACTTTATTTCTCACAATATGATTATGTCACAATTGTGACTGTCTTGTAATTGCAACTTTATCACTCACAATTTGACTTTTTATCTTATAATTGGTTTTATTTCTTATAATTGCAACTTTACTTCTCTCAATGTAACTTTCCCATAATTGCAATATTATATCATACAAAGTGTGAGTCACAAGTCATGAGTCATAAGTCACAATTTATAAATTGATTTATATTTTTATATGATTTATAAACAATTTATAACTTTATTTCTTGTAATTTTGAGGTTTTGTATATTTATCACAGTGTGACTTTCAGTGTGACTTTTCTTATTTTAAACTTTATCCCACAATTGCGGTTTTTTTTTTATGTGATGTATAAGCAAGCTTCCATAAATTAGTGCTCACAATGGACATGAACTGTCACATCAAACGGATCAGATACTAGAGCAAACCCTTTTAAACATTCCAAATAAAACAAACACGTTTTTGTTTGACGCCAATGAATGGCTTTTGACTCACAGTTTTATTAGACAACACTGCTATCTTTTCTAGCCACTGAGTTGACATAGCTTCCAGAATCTGCCAAACGCCAGTGATTGAATGCTAGATTTTGGCATTTGAGGCCGTTATTGGACAAGGCCACAAATATTTAGGGATGTATTTGTGTCAATGTGAAGGCAGGTTTAGCACCATTTTATTTCCACTGGATTGGGCTAAAATTTGAACTACACTTGAAGACATAGTAGTGAATGAATGTCTTTTGGATGAGTGAGAAGCTGAAGGGCCACTTCTTTAGGTCACTGAGAAAGGAATGGTAGCGCCAACTGGCATGCTGTTCCACTCTTCTGTCTGTCTTCATGACC
>NW_015633151.1:1117715-1132821 GCF_001515625.1 Sinocyclocheilus rhinocerous
GTGCATTATTAGACCCATGCAGAGTGTCTGAGTGGGATGTGGAGAGCAGGAATGGAGGACTACATTACTGTTAATAACAGGGTAATTCAGCACAGTGGGCTTTTATGGCCTGGATGGGCTGGAGTTCACAGCCCCCTCTATTTACTGCAGTTGTGCTTTATTACGGGGTCTAAAAACCTTGGCCGAAGTACGTGATTAAAACCGAACCCATTTCTCCTCCTCCTTCTCTGTTATGTGGTTTTCTATCTTGCTTCATGTGATGTGTCTGACCTACATTTCATCAATTGCTGAAAACACAAAAAAAGTAGACTAATTGGCTCGAGGAATAATTTGAGATCCTTTTGTTGCTGCCTCATTGTTGCTACTGTATCTTCTTACTGTTTACATTAGGCCTGGAATGAATTACCAAGCTCTGCTTAATTCTCTTTTTTCCCCTCTTTTGGTGTTCAGTTCTTTTCAAACTGAGATTAACAGTTCTGAGAACTGCAATAGTGCATTTCCTGCATTGCTTTGATGCACATTGTTGAATAACGTTATTATATACAAATGTGACTTATTTTTGTTGCTTATCCATGTCCTTAAAGATTTCTTTCTCGATGTGGAACCTGGAGGCCTGTGATGGGATTCCAAAGGGACAATCAGAAATGGATACAGATTACAAGTTGCATTCCACAGGTGCCTCAGTCATATGAAGTCACTTTGCGCTCTGATTGAGGAATGATCCTCTAACACCTCATTTTGTACGGTGGATATCTCTATGTCATAGTGGCTTAACCATCCTAATCATTACCACACCACCTCATGCAGAAAAAGCTGTCGGAGCCTGACACGGGGCCCCGAATTTAATCCCACATTGCTGTTAGTACGGACCCTCAGTTTTGGCAAACTACCAACAAAATGTATCTCTTACACCAGGGCTCAACAGTAAGGATTGTTTTTGTGGGCCATTTTGATTTTGATTTTTACTTGTCTTGCCAACATTTTTATTGGCCCTACCTCAAAAACTATAAATATGTTTTAAAATATTCACTTGTTTCATTTATATATATATATATATATAATTTTTTTTTTTTTTTTAAATAAAAATGATAATATTGTTTATTTAAAATAAATTAAACAATATATTTTTGTTAAAATATTGTTATTTTTTTAAATATATTTTTTAATTTACAAGTTTATAATTCAATAACATAGTTTATGATTACAAGTTTATATGCTTCCAAGACTATTACAAGTTGTAATTTCAACAAAATGTTACCCAACCAGCTACAATTACAAGTTTAACTCTATAGTTAAAATTTTTTTAAATCGTTATATAAATTGAAAAAAAATTACATATAAATATTAGATGAAAATGCAAATTAGAAATGTTGTCATGGCAGCTACACTGTAAAAATTATTTATCAGAGAATATATTATTTATATCAAAGTTGAAAATAAAAAGATTACTGAAGTATGTTTGACAAGAAAATACTATTTCGAAATGCTTTTTACTTCAAATTTTACTTCCATGTTTAATTTAATGTTACTTACTATTTCTTTGTAATTATTTGTGGAATTTACTAGCAATTTATGACTGAAAATTGTTACATTAAAGTACTAAAATTATTAAAACTAAAATTGGAATAAAATAAAAGCTAAAAATGGCAAAATCACATAATTAAAAATATAAAATAAATTAAGCTAAAATATAAAAATGCTAATTTGTACAATTACATACTATAATAATATATAAATAATACTAAAATAAGTTTACAAGATCTAAAAAAGTAATACAAGTTATATAAAAGTATAACTAAAAGTTATGTAAAATTTATACAAGATCTAAAACATATGCACATTGGTGAAAGAATTTAGAAGATATAGTGATAAAACAAACTGGGAGCTATGTCAACTCAGACATTGCTTTCTCTGTTGTCTTATATTTTTCTTGAACTCGTTTTTTTTCCTGGCCGATGTGTCGGAGGAGCTGTTGTCGGACTCGGTTAGCCTCTGGCCCTGGAGAAACGCCTAGTTCTTTTAATGGGAACGCTTCAAATATTTGTGCGGATTACATGGATAGAGGGGTAGGAGGCTGCTCAGCTGGACCGCTGGATTTTTTTTTATTGCTGAAGTAAATGACAGGCAGAGGAGCTGTGGTCGAAAGTGTGGAAACACTGAGGTGCCGTGTATGTGTTACTATGATCTCTGTTTTTAGAGTCTTATGAATAGATTGACAGCTGATAGTACTTCTGCAGCTTTTTGCAAATTGACGGTGCTTCAAGCTAAATCTAGTTTACGTGAATAATATATAAAAAGGCTCTGTGGAATTTCAGCACCACCAGTGACACAAAATGGTACTGCAGAATTAATTGTTTTCAAACAGGTTTCCTTTCCAACTTGGGCCAGTTGAGCCAATAATCGCATGCCCAAAACAAACCAGATGAGTGTGATTTGTAAGTAAATTATTCAGACCATCTTTGTTATCACTATACTTTACATTTTTTTCATCAATGTACATATGTTTTTATGTCTTAAACGTTTGGTTTTCTGTGATGTTTTAAACCTTTGTATGGACCGTATGATACTTCCATGCTGTGTCCTTTTTGAAGCTCAAAGCTTCAGTCAATAATTGTAATTGCATGGAAAAGTGCATGGACAAATGTCTTCAGAATGTTACATTTCGTTTTCCATAGAAAAGAAAAAGAAGAGTAAGAGTAAGTAAATGATGTCAAATTCTGTATTTTTTGTAAACTATTCCTTTTTTTTCTTGAGAAATACTTGAGAAGTGCTGGTCCATAAATGCACCAGGTGCTCAGAAACGTAATTTCTAGCTTATTTGCTGAGTCATATCTGTTCCAGGAGGACTTGTATAGTCTGCTGTTAATTGCACTATAGGCAAATAGTTGTTTTTGAACCAGGTCCAAGTATGCAGGAGGTAAACGTTACCTGTCGGCAATGGGTCTTCTCTCTGTAATTTTCTCCCTCTCCATTTTTCCCTCCTTTTGTGTCTTTATTGGACTTCATAGTGTGATATTCCATAAACAGGCGGGTAGTGAGGAGTCAAAGTTGGTTAGAGTGCGCCTGGCATGACTCCACAGACCCAGGAGAGACTGCATGGGGCCAGGATCAGGGTTTATAAGGCGTTTGGGAGTAAATAAAGAGCAGAGCGCTGTGCTAGCTCATCTCAGAGGTCTGAGTCTGCTTTAAATTTCGACTTTCCCCACAGACAAGCATTTGTTATGATGGTCTGTTCAGGGGTTGTGATGATTAACCTGCAGAGGTTAGGTTTGTTCATTAATTTGCCAGAGTAGAGTCCTGAATACAGTATCCCTCGCTCACTCTCTCTGCCAGAGACTTTAATCAGGATAGACACTACACAGTATTTAATTGGTCACGAATATACATAAAGAGGCTGTGAGGGATTGAAGCAAAAGTCAGTTTTGCATTTGGGAGGTGGAGGAACCCTATGATTTGGACACAATCTTGGTAACTGGAAAAATTGAGTGGTACTTTGTCTTAATTGATGCATCTTGTAGCCTAAATACAGTATCTATATGTTGATTTTTCTATAACTTGATTTTCAACATTTCAAATGAGTCAAAAAGTGCAGTGAGCTTTACCTCAGATTGAAACCGTGGCACCAAAACTTTGATTTTCTTTATTTTAAAGGTATAGTTCACCAAGAAAGGAAAAATTGCTGAAAATTTTCTCACCCTCTGGCCATCCAAGATGTAGAAGAAATAGTTTTTTCATCAGAAGTAGTGGTTAAACGGATCGTAGTTGATCCATGATTCGTACGGACCAACCCCCACGGTTCGGCACGCATGTGATCCGCGGATTATTGCAAAATTTAACCATAATAGAATGAAAGTTTATCAATTGTACGTGTTTACACACGCAAGCGATTTTAAACCATTCTAGCGAAAGAAAAGGCGAAATGGAACTCGATTCGTTACTCGAGTGCTGTTTTCTATCACAGCCGCACAAACATGAAGCTCGCACACGCAGAGAGGCGCGTTTGACTGCGTGCGAAAACCGAACTGAACCATCTTTCTTATCTCATTCACTCCTTGCCTTTGATGCATATACACATAACATTATGACAAAATACCGATCTCGACAATCATTGTGGCAGATGCAGTCTGTTGTGTCTTAAGTGAACGAGAACAGCTGAGAAAGAAATCGGATGTGTATCATTAGGCTATATTGAATCCGTGCATCAGGTCTTAAAGGGGCAGCAGCCTAATAATACCTGCTGCTGTCATTATGGTCATCAAACCACAAAACACGTTTTTGACAAAGATGAATCTATTTTTTTATTTATACAGTGAACACTATGCAGTTTTATTTTACACTTAATTATTAAATTTCTGTATCTGAATACTACCGACCTTATTTGTAAAATTGTTTTGTTGTATTTATCTATGCTTGTAATTTGTGTAGCCTATTTGTTCTTATTTTTACTGGCTGTTCACTTGTCTCTTTAATAATGTTTGAACTTTCTTAGGCTAAGAGTTTTTGCTGTGGTATGGTACTTATGGAAAGCAAAGTTACATAGATTTTTTTTTTCTTGCTGATCCGAAAAACGATCCTATCCGTGGCTCAAAAACCGTAATATGATCCGAACCGTGAGATTTGTGATCCGTTGAACCACTAATCAGAAGAGATTTGGAGAAATTTAGCATTACATCACTTGCTCAACAGTGGATCCTCTGCAGTGAATGGGTGCCGTCAGAATGAGTCCAAACAGCTGATAAAAACATCACAATAATCCAAAAGTAATCCATATGACCAATTAATGTCTTGTGAAGTGAAAAACTGTGTTTGTAGGAAACAATTACAATTAAAAACCATTATTAAGACTTTTTAACTTCAAGCCATAGCTTTAGACTAAAATATGAGTCCTTTAACCATAGTATTACCTTCTACCTAATATGAAATCTTTGCATTACTCAATATTGTTGTATCTTTAATAGCAGGCATGAAGTTACAGCTTGCCACTAGATATATAAATATGGAAGAATAATTTGTATTGTAACAAAATGTAAAATTTTGAGTGGGTACATTTGCTAAATGGATAGGTTGTGGGTTTGAATCCCAGGCAGTAAACTGATAAACATGCTGATAACATGCTTTTCTTGAATGCACTGTAAGTTATTTTGGCTAAAAGTTTCCAGTTGCCAGTTGAATTTAATTTTGCAGAACTCTATTGCAGATCGTTAATGCTAGATTATTAATGCCAAATCAACAAATTTCTTGCTTATCGACTGGTTTTTGGACTACCCATTTACATCTACTGTCAGTGCAACAGTGTTTTATTTGTCTTCTTATGCAACATAGCTGCTGCGAAAGGTCTCTTCATGCTTGTGAAATTCTAATGTCAGGATAATTTGTCTTGGATAAGCTTAATGAGGCTGTCTGTGTCTTTTGCTGGTGTTACGTGGCCGATGTTGGAGACACTTTCTCCTTTTGGCCCCAAACAGATCTCAGGATGCAGGGGCTATTCTGTTTCACAAAGCTGGGCACGTTTGTCTGGGTAACTCAAATCATTGGGCCATGAGCTGTGGAAAAAGACTGAGTCATCCGGCTGCAGATCTTCTCTCCAGCGGAGCTGTGCTCTGGGAAATGACGTGGACAGCAGTGCAGGATGATACACGCTATGTCAGCCGTACCGCATGTGCTAGACCGTCCACAGCCATGTAGTCGCTTGGCAGGCACCCACATGCAGAAATTCTCACAGTATCAAGCCAAGACGAAAAGCCAAGACATACAGCTTCACCCTCAGAATCCAGTTCTCCTGCGCGTTTCTCCGTTTTGCTCCAGAAATACAAAAATTGGATTCCTCTGGGTATCTCATGCGTATTCTTAGACTCACCGTTTAATTTGATAATGAGCATGTAGGGCGCTGTAGAGTACGGTTATGGTTAGTAGCCAGGCTAATGTTACTGGCAAGTTCATTATGAAATAGATCCAGTTACTCATTAGCTTCAATGGCAGAAAGATTAAGTTGCAAGTGTTGTCAAGTTGCTTTAGTTAAAGTTGTGCAGACAGATGCTGTCTGTGTCTGTTGATTTTTATGTCTCTGGCCTATAGCCATGGGCCCGTATCTTATATTTAGAAAATTGCACACTTCAAAATGACATGAAAAAAATGTAGATGACCTATTAGAAAAATTGTTTATTTTTAAAAAAACTTTTATCACTCTATATTACGGTATTGCATTACATTACAAAATAGGTTCAAATGTAAAATATAGTTCTGGGGGCTGTTTCATAAAGGACGCTTAGAAAAGCGGGGATTAAAGTCCAAAACCTGGTTATTCTTATTCTTATTGCACGCTTATTCTTAAGCAGCCCTTAATGTCAATCATTGATCATATCGATCCACCATTGCAAACAGCAAATATATCTGTGCTGTTTAATGCATTTGAGATGTTGTGTTTTCCAAAGATCATGACTGACAAGTCACAGGTATATTCTCCATTTGTAAATGTTAGAAAGTCATGCAAATATATCCTTTTTTTTGTCAGGAGTGGGCGAGGCTTATGCGAGTGAACGAGCGCTGCTGCGTGCATGCACGCTAAACAGACTGAGTGCAATAGAATAATAGCCCAATACTTCTGAGTAAAATATACATTCTGTTAAAATATTTGTTATTACATTAAATGTGACACATGTAGAATTTTAAACCTACATATAAGTGTACGTTTGAATGATAGCAGTAACTGTAAATCAAATGTAAGCTAGCTAATACAGCTCTAATAACTAGTTCAAATGTGTTAATGTGTATTCCTCTTACTAGTTAAAATGTACTCTGTTTTCTATAATTTATTTCATTTTAACTTTATAATTTAGTGCTTTAAAGAGCAATTTTAGATATGTAATGTTTTAATATTCTATTAATAACCATAAAAGGTACAGTTGTCAAAAAACCATGAGAAGCTGCATGGCTAGAAACTGCTGATCAACTGAATATGCAAGTAGCAACTATGTTAAAATGTTTTCATATATCTTAAAACTGTCATTATTAATCTTAAGCACAATATAGTTGTATAGTTAAATATAGTTGATTGTAGCCTATATTTGTATTTATTCGATTTATTATTTAAGTTGCATTTTTTGTATACTTTTATTTTTTGACTGATAATAAAGTCCAATGATTGTATGTGTGAGAGTCATTGCATTCCTATTGGTCAGTGTTAGAGGAGCTCAGCTTAGCCTGACAGTTAGCCTGCTCTTGACCAGATTAGTTTCCCAGCATAATTTGCCACAGTGACTGAGCTTGAGCTATGGTAAATTTGCTTTATGAAACCAAATCAAGTGACAATAAATCAGACTAACTGAAAAAAGCCTGTATTATTTGGTAAACTTGTTTTATGAAACAGCCCCCTAGTAACTAAACTAAACTAAACTAAACTAAACAAAAATATAAAACACCAGAATAATTTTTTTTTTTTAATGTATTTTACATTTTTCTATATATTTAATTGAATTTAAAATAATATATATTTTTGTAAATAACTGGTCGTTTTGGAGACTGCTGAAGGTAGGTAGTCACTTATGGAGATGCCCCGATCTGTGGCATGTTGCCAACAAGACCAGACATCAAACTTTCATTGTATAACTTGCACAATGCTGCATTTGTTTACAGGTCTCTGTGTTGCTGTCCTGATTTCGGGAAGCAAACCTGCGGTATCATATGCTGTAGGTTTGAGGAAGTCAATCTTTTAGAAGAAAAATATCTTTTCTCCAATCTCCATGAGTTTCTGTTTTGTCTGCATTTCTTTACTGTGTTGCTTCTTGTCCACCTTATGTGTTTATCTCATGTCTGGTAAATGGAGGCTTCAGCCCACACGGATGTTACTACAGAGTCATTGCCGATCTGGATTGCGGTTGGTCAACTTGTCTAAAGCTGAGCGTTAAGCATCCATCCATCTCCTCCAACTCAAATGCAGCTGCATCTCATTCCATTGTGTGTTTACTTCCAGTTATTCATGAGACAGACAGGTCCTCCGTTCATCAGGCCTGATAATCTATGGAAGAGACGGGGGTTGGGTCTGTGCCCGTACTCGTCCGTCACACTTTAATATGGATGGGGTGACCTACATGTCATCCCCACAGCCACCTCTGCTCTCCAGGTCAGGGGGATTCCGGACGATATCTGACCCTTTTTTCACAGCATGCCTCTCTTCACCCACTCAGTCCGTCCAGTTTCTCCCTCCCATGAGTCACTTGGCAGTTAGTAGTAAGTCACAGGAAGTCAGTTGGATTTTTACTGTCTTTTGGAGCTCAAGGCCACACATGGTTTTAGTCTCTCAAGACTTTAGAAGCTTAATTCACCTGACCTAAATATACAGTAAGAGCAGATGCAACACAGAATCAGGCTTCTGGTGTAAACAGATGTGCTGTGGAACATTAATTCACCTTCACAAGAGTATATAAATAAGGTTGGTTGCTTTGTGTTGTGTTAAAATGCTCTCCTATATATGGAGTTCCAAATGAATGTTTGGGAGAAACTTGTTTGTATATTGATCAATCATAACACAAGGTTGTTTAACTTACTGTACTCCTGTGATAATTTATCTAGCATTTGATTCACGATTTACTGGTTTTCAATTAGTTACTAAACTGAGTGTTTTTGTTTTGCTTTGTTTGGTTTTGCTTTGTTTGTTTTTTATTTTTGTATAATTTTACTTTGTTTTGTTTTTTGTTAAATTTTTGTTTTTGCTTTTACTTTGTATTGCTTTTGCTGTTTAGTTTAGTTTTTGTTTGTTTTGTTTCACTTTTTGTTTTTGCATTTTTACTGTTGCTTTTGTTTTGTTTTGCCTTTTGTTTCATTCTTGTTTTTGCTTTGTTTTGATTTTGTTTTGTTTTGTTTCATTTGCTTTGTTTTGCTCTGTTTCATTTTTATTTTTGCTTTTTTACTTTGTGTTGCTTTTGCTATGTTTTGTTTTATTGTATTGTGTTTTGCTTTGCTTTATTTGTTTTTTATTGTTTCGCTTTTTGTTTTGTTTTTGTTAAAAATGTAGAAAAATGTAATCAGTCATCTAAATATCACAACATGAAAGTAACATGACTACTTTTACCAAATGTTGCAATTATTTGTCTATGTATATATCTTAAATATTGTAATGTAATGTAATGAATCATGATTTATTTGTTTCTTTGAATATGAATTAGTAGGATTTTTAATCAGTGCACTGAGAAAACAGTTTGACAGTTAAAAAGTGCACTAAATTCATATATTAGGAAAGAGAAACCATACTTTGGTCCATCATATGGATATACGGTCCATATCATATCATATCATATCATATCATATCATATCGTCAAACATAGCTCTGTAAATTTTTTTACATTTATTAGATTTTCAGCAGGATGATCTCTTGTTTTGTGATTTTTTTTTCTTTAGGAGAGGAAAAAAGCACAGTATTATCCTGAGAACACAGCTGTCTGTCAGAGTCCATGCCTGCATAGGTGAGTAACAAGATGCCGTTGCTCTTCAAATAAACTATAAATGGTGAGAAAAACATTTAGTACTCAGTCTTCACCCTTTAAAATTTCTGGCTTAGTCAGCAGATTCTGGTTGCATTAGATTGTTTAGGAATTATTTTCTCATTTGTTGCTTGTTTGATGACGGATGTGTAAATTATAAGCCCCTGCTTGATTTTTACTGTGTGGTAAAGTTTTCCTGTTGCTAATAGGCCCTCACGCCACAATGTTTATGATCTAGTTTAAATATGTTCCATGCTTGATTTCTCAATTGATATAAAACAGCTAATGCAGCAACTTTATATGAATGCCAGGGTAATGCTTCACACACACACACACACACACACACACACACACACACACATACACACATACACACACACACACACACCTCAGCTTGTGTCAAGTATATTGGAGTTTTAAAACATTAAAATCTAATTCTGTTTTGGTTAGAAGGCTTTTTTAAATTTATAACGTGTGTGATTAGTTTTAAAAACACTCACAAATATGCCATGGTAACATCTTCCTGCCAGAATATAAAAAAAAGAATAACTGTAGCATGTTTGGACTCACATTATATTGCATAGTTACTGTATATTTCTTCACAATCTCATTGTTTATCTCATGTCCCTAAACCCTGTTGACAGAATCAGGCTTCATTACCTCCGTAAGCCTTATCCCAGATTAACATCTGTGCCATTGTGTGGAAGCAGGACGGCTGTGGCTATCTCTGTGTCACGAAGGATTAAGTGTCACAGACAGTACCCACAAAACCCATTAAACATATAAACCATGTAGTTTCTCTGGAAGTTTACTATGTAACTCACTTCAGAGGTTTATGTTACCCCTGTGACTCTTAGTCTCAGACAGCACACCCACGAAACATACAGTATATGGACCGTTTGATGCTCACTGGACATAAAAATGGCTTTTATCAGTGTGCTTGGAAGTTATGTTTTACAAGTTACCAGGATGCCACAGTAGCTGGGTTTCCATCTGTTGTGTTCTTTGTTAATTTTAGAATATCACACAAAATTTGTGATATTCCAATAATGATGTGATGTCTCAGTATCCCATTGTATGCCATCGTTGTGTGTTGATTAATTTGTGGAGTTAAAAACTGTATAATTTTTATAACTGAATTACATTTTTTAATGCAGAAAACTTAAAAAATAAAAATAATGAAAAATAAAAATAATATACTGTATATATATATATATATATATATATATATATAAATGTATGTGTCACAATGTCACTGCAAAGTGTTTATATATATATATATATATATATGACATTTTATATATATGTCACACACACACACACACACACACAGACAGACAGATGGATAGATAGATAGCTGGATAGATAGATGATAATTACTGCATTAACTATTAACTAACATTGAGCAATACATTTGTTACAGTATTTATTAATCTATTAATCTTTGTTAACTTTAATAAAAGTACAACTGTTGTACTTTTATTTAATTACTATGAACTGAGATTAATAAATGCTTTACAAGAATGTTTAATTGTTAGTTTATGTTAACTAATACAGAGTTCTGGCATGAAACTCTAGTTGGCGCAGTCCGATATATCTAACTCAATCTGACCTAATGACATCATTATCACATGGCACAGCTGATTGGTTCTCTTCTGTATCAGTAGCCAATGAGCTCGCTGCTCAACATTGAAATATATGACTAGTGCTTGCCGTAGAAGTTGCAGCTTGCTTCAGAAACCCTCCACCTTCCCCAGCTCCACCTGTATAGGCTATGAGGTGATTCATGTATGCTATTTGGGGGTTATTTCACGTATGTTATATTTGCAGCAGCAATATTTCTTACATGCTCACAGCAGCATGTTGTGGATGTATTGGCAGTAGCAAGTCTCGGTACTTTCTCTGCCGCAGCAGTAGCGTAGCAGATCTATTCCACCAAGACCAAATGCATTAACATTGTCATGTACATTACCATCCCAATCCCTCCGAGAGTTGTCATGACAGAAATGTAGTTAGTTAACAAATGGAATGTAGTAATTTAAGTAATGGAATGTAGTATTGATGTAGTAATGTTAACAAATGAAACCTTATTCTAAAGTGTTACTGAAAATGTAAATATTTTTAGAAAATAATATTTAACAGCGTTTACCTGTGAAGTGCACTTTTATTTAACAGGCCTAAAAAAAAATATTTTTTTTAAACTCAAATTTTATGACATCAAATATTTCGAAAGATTCAAAGTTTTGTTTGAGATACTAGCACACCTTTATTTAAGCTTTTAAAGTGATCTGATTTCACATTTACCCACCCTTAAACATCCTCTACAACTGCGGTTGGCTGCTTTACATGTCAGTCAGTTGGCTTTTTCATGTCTAAATGGGCGGTTCTTGGTTGGAATAATCCGCAATGTGGACCAGACTTCATGCCGACAGTCCAACGTCTAAGTGATTCACTGCCGTTGTCTACAGGAACTGGTAGTTTAAGACAAGTGTGTGTCTGTAGCGAGCAGTATAAACTTAGTGGCATGCTGCACTGCAGCCAAGCACACGTGGCTCGTACGGTTTTCCCTCTCCAGACTGCAGGGGAAAATATATCCATCAGCCTGCAAAAGCCATTAAGCTTAGAACTGTCAGATTTTAATTTGCACGTTTTGCAAAAGTGTTATTTAAGGGTACCAGGGACAAAAATTGCCCAATGAAAGAAGTGCAGTTATCTCACAGTCAACTCAATTTGCCGATCCTGCGTGCCTGACGGATTGCGGCACCGTTTGGAAACTCCAAAGCTGTTCTGCTAGGGGTATTTTGGTCCAAAAATAAAGTTGCTGAAACTCCTGGCAAGGTCTGAGAATCTTTTGAGAGAGATTTTACGAACCAGACCTGCTCAGATACCTGCCCGCGAGTCGTTTTCCCTTTCGCTCTCTCGCAATTTGCGAACCATGAAAGAGGGCAGCAGCTTAGCACAAGTACCTCTAGTAGCAAACCCTTCCGAGAAGCTTCACCTATCAACAGCTCTAAACGTTTGCTTGTTGATTTGTGTCTTGATAACCTGCTTTGAGTCACTACGTTGTTTGTCTCTGTGGAATCAATGTTCCGTATCTATGATTTAAACCCGTATGGAAAGAGCAGCTTGATAAGAGAACCACTATGCTCTGCAGATGTTGCCTTGCCTCTCTTGTTGAATTTTTTTCTTGCCATTCTATCCTCTGTCCCGGGACCTGTCCTAAACCACGCTGCATTCCTTGTAGCAATGATGGGATCGCTTTTCTGACCAGCTGTGTGCTTGTGTGATTGAAAGCCTATTTGGGTCAAAGGTGGGAGGTAAGGGCTGGGTAAGACTCTCTCTCGCTCTCTAAGCGGATGACCCAAGATGACAGCTGCTGCTCTTCAGGCTTAATGTGTCTCTCCGTTTTTGTGTTAATGAAAGAGCAGGACGACTATTTTGAATGAGTTTTGTTGTGTATTTGCAGTTTTCATTAGATTTTTAGTTTGTTTTAGCAACATTTTGTGATTGTTTTAATTAGTTAGTTTTTTCAAGATATTTTAATTATGCTTCATTTTTATTTCAGGTTTTTTTATTTTATTTTAGTACTTCAACCTTATTTGAAAGTGAAATAACCTTATTTATTTCAGTTAGTTGCCGATGCAACATTTCATATTTTGATTGTTTATTTTATTTTATTTTATTTATTTTAATGAAAAGATCTTTTAATAGTTTTAGTTTTGGTTAACAATAACAATACTGGTTAATGTTAATAAAATATTTTAAAAACATGCTTTGTGGTTTACATTGTTTTTGAATGAGGAAAATAATCAGTTTCAACTTTCAAATTTATCAGCCACTTATTACTGACTATTGTCTTTTTGAAGCAGTGTTTACTTAATTGTAAATTTGTTTTCATGTATTATTTATTTATAATTATTAATCCACATTAATGTTTAAATAGTTTAAAGCTGAACATATTCAAATCAAATTCGATTTTGTTGTTGCACTGAAATTGGTAATTTCACTTTTGGATTTAAATTTGGTATGGTAGACTAGTGTAAACACTCGATGTATATTGTGTTCAAAATAAATTCAAAGATTAAATTAATCCATTTTGTATGATTTTTATTTGCACATTCTTTATCAAAAACTAGTATGCACCGAGGTGGTGCTAAAATTGGTCCTGGTTTTTTTTTCTGGTTAGATCAATTACGGCCTTATATTTGTCACTGCATTTGAACTTTAAGAGTTAAAATCAACTGCAGTTTATGACTGCAGGTTTTATGTGATGTCAGTCATGTATTCTTAATCATGCATCATCATAATTGGTGCCAAATAATTTGATCCACTGATCCTGATAGAATACCAATTTTACCCCATACACAGCACTTTTTGGTCAAATGAAGCACTAATCTAAAACAGCTCTTTTCCGTGAAAAAAATCCAAATTGTCTCCGGCAAACATTTATTTGTAACAGTAATTTCATGTATGGAGAGATGCATGTATTTCCCATAAGCATTGCCCATCTTCAGTGACGTGTGGCCATGCTTTTGATCGCACATTCAAGGCCCTTTATCTCGAGTTTGATGAAAGGAATGAAGTCAAAACCACTTTGCTGCTGCTATTCATAGCAGGACTTTACACAGCACACTGTCATAAATCAACTCACCAGAGTGGGCTGTCAACAGACCTGATGACACAACGCCATGACAACTATTTTCTTGCACTTGTCTGGGCTCATTAGCAAAACCTTTTGCACTTGTGCAGTTAAGCCTGATTTATATTTTCCATGTCCATGCTGACCGCTTCATTAAATGACAGGAGTGTTTGGCTACTGCTGTGCCCAGTATGGGCTCAATGACCTCAATGTTTTGACTGTCCATCATTATTATTATGGGAAGTTACATGGGTCAACTGTGTAAGCATGAGTCTAATGGGTTCTAGACCAGGTTTTTTAAAAAACATTTTGTTGCCAAGGATCCCCAAATGTAAAGGGTATCCCTTGTGAGTGGTCCCATTCTGAAAATGTAAAGGCAGTTACATTTTTTTTTTTGTATGATTTGAAAGTCGTATTATAAAGACAAAAAAGTAATTATTTCCAAAATTAAATAATTTACTTTTACTTTGTAATTTAACTAAAGCAAAATGTTGAAATATGTTAAAATATTATTTTAAAATATTCACAGTTTAAGTAGAAATTTTCATTTCTTTTTATTAAAAACTATATATTACATAATATAAATATTATATAGTACAAATAAGTTCAGAAATTAACGCCACACGAACGCGGTTATTTTTAAAACCACAGCTTTTTCTATGCTGTTTGGCCGTTCGTCCACACACAAACACAGCACCAGGTCACTGAAACCGAACATTTTTGAAAATGCCTGCCATTTTTTTTTAAACGGAAGAAGGAAAAACTTCTTAAACTTAAAAAAATAACCATGTACGTGTGGACATGGCCTAAGTTCTGTGTAATAAAGTGGAAGGACACAGGAAAAAGTATTGAACACATAAAGAAAGGGAGGTGCAAAAAGGCACGGAAAGCCAAGACACCAGCAGAAATCTATCAGTAATTAGAAAGCAATCCTGCTCCTTGTCAGTGGAAATTAATATTAGCTGGTTCAGTCCCAACTGATGGCCTATAA